>NW_022589675.1:0-228846 GCF_009834535.1 Camelus ferus | reverse complement strand
ACCAGCAAAACCCATTTGCTAGGTCCTTTCCTGGCCATAATAAAGAATTTAAGTTTCTCTTCATCAGACATCAGACGTGTATGACATGTATTTACTGTGGACACGGAGTGCTTGCACTTGGATGGGAGAAACGAGTAAAACAGAGCTACAGTACAGAGGAGATGAGAGTCCTGGGGTGAGGGGGGTGAATGCCCGGGTGTTTAAGAACAAGAGGGAAACCCAACCCACTATTTGCAAGCATATCTTAGCCTCCAGTTTTCCTCTGTTCTCTCCAAAATCTCCAGCCGCATTATTCACAGCTTCCCTCTTTCCTGGTGGGGGAACTCTTTATCTGAGAGTGGCAGAGATGGATACTCACTGATATCAGCATATTAATCGGAAGACAAGCATTACAGGGATCTCCTGGCAGTGGGCCCCTAACAGAGTAATGCCTGTATTCAAAGCGAGAATAAAAAAAGGTCACATCCCCTGAAACGATTAAACGGAGCAGTACCCAGACTGTGCAGGTGTGGGCACCGGCCCCTCCCAGGCACATGTTAAAAGTGACTATTCCAATTGGAATTTCCCAGGAGACTCGATTTAGCGCCTGTTAAAAGGCCCATGTGAGTTGTGATTGAAGTGAAATGGGACACATGGTTTGTTTTAAAATCCATCTGAATCCCTTATAAAGGCCAAAATGTTTTGGAGGATGTTTTGAGTCTGGTGATGGTCATAAGGCTTTAAATAGGCAGGAAGCTCAGGCAAACTTTACTAAAATATCAGATCTTATTTGACTCCCTGAACTAGGAGAACTGTAACAAGGGGAGGATCCCAGGTAATTATATTTTGTTTAATTTTTCCACTCCCTTCTTTATTAGTCAGTCTTTCATAGGAGCTGTTGTTGCTATTACGTTAGCAATTGGCTTGTTACCTTCGCAAATTGATGGTCAGAAGGCATCTCGTCTAATGTTGCTCCACTCTGGATAGTTCCACCTTTTTTTTCCTCTCTTCTGTCCTCTACAACACTTGCATCAACTTCTCTGCCCCTTTTTAGAAGATGTGTCATTGCTTTGCACGGGAAGTTGAAAACAAAATCCTATTCTTTTAGTGTTTTCTTCCTTCTCTTTTTCTAATTACTGTGGTTGGACATCTCTCTGGATTTTCTACTTTTGTGTTTTTCTCCTTTACAGTTCACTTTGAGTATGTTTCCTTTGTGCTGAAATCCTCAGAAGCTGGAGGGCAGGTGAGGTCGTGATCAGCTCTCCCCTTTCATTAAGGCTAAAGTAAGAACTGGGGAGCAGTGTTTCTTTCCCCCAGCCTCACCAGGAATGGAAGGGGTTTTGGGGGGCAGGTGGAAGCCATTCTCCACCAGAAGACTCAGGGTCACTGGGGTTTCGCCTTACCCTTCTGAACTCAGAGCCTCAACAACTCCCAAGCTTCCAGTTCAGTTTTAGGGTCTGTGAGGTTTCCTGGAAGCTGCGCGGGTAATTCTTGGTCCTTTGATGCCGGTAAAACCTCCCCACCCCGAAGCTGTGTAATGTTCACGACAGTAAGAGAACAGAGGGCGAACTGATTGATTCAGGTCCTGGAGCTTGGTCTTTATTGAATTTTCTCCTTGCTCAAACCTCTGAATGTTTGTCAATTTGGCTGTTTGTGCATATGTATGTATTTTTATAATGGTATTATAATGACACATTTTGCAAATGGGACATCTTCACAGGTACAAATGAATGAACCCAGGATGGTGGTGGGTGTGCAATGCCATGGTCAGACCCCCTCCCTGAGCCTGGTCACCTTTGAGAAGCCAAAGTCAACTCGTAGGGCTGAAGTAGAGCCTTTCTTTTTCCCTGTGCCCATTCCTGGAATTCCCTAAAATTTCCCCAAAACACGTCACAGGGGACACCACTTTCCACGTAGAAGAACAAGTTTGGGAATAAATACTGCTGGTTGGAAGAAACAAAGACCCTCCTCTTCAGAGGATGTGGTAATGTGAGAATTAATTCATTTTCTCTAGTTGCATTTCTTTGAGGAAAGTTTTCCTAGCGGTAGGGGATGGAGGAGAATTTTCTGGCTCACCAGAGGAAACACATCCCAGAGCCTGAGTCTGGGGCTCTGGTGAGCATGGCATGCTCATGGCAAGCTAGACCTCTCCACCCTCCCCTGGACTTTCCTATTTTCCTCAGTGTATTGTATATACATACAAACCTGTCAGCAGCAAAAAAATTCATCACCGACAATCTAAGGAGAGATGGAAAATTTTATTTGCGCCAACCTGAGGATTATAATCCTGGGAGACAGTCTTTCAGAAAGCTCAGGAGGACTGTTCTACCTGTTAGAGATCACTTTCTTCCAAAATATTAAGGTCACAGTGATACAAGTTTTTGAGACAAAGGGTTATACATCAGAGTAACATGCTGGCAGTTGACATAGTCCAACAAGGCGAGTAGGGGGTTATTGTGACCCCTTAAAGGTCTTTAAAAAGGAACGTTATCTCCTAAGGAGTTACCTTGCTGGCGCCAGGGGGAAATGCTTTTGCTTCTGGTGAGTAGGCATTTCTGCATCTTCTAAGGGGCTCTAGTTCATGTATAAATGCAGGTGCATGGGGCACACCACAGGGAGGGGTAGTGGCTCCGATGGGCAGAGAGAGAATTCCATGTTTAAAATGGTCTTGCCTGCCCTTGAATTAATTTTATTTCATCACACCTTAGTGTAATTTTCTCTCTACTCAACCTGTAACCCATATACAAGCTGGTTCCCCTTTGCTCCTTAGAGATACAGACTTGGACACCACCATTTCCACAACCTTTGGAGGTCCAAAGTTCTCTCAGGAATTTTTATTAATTCCCAGGGACTATTTTTTTAATCCCCTTTTCTGGGAAACATAATACGGTTATGATCTAATCATGTGTAGAATCTACAGTGTATTTTATTTGGAAATATATTTCACTCATTAAGCTTGTAAGGTTCTTGTATCCATCTCAATGGCTCTTACTAATTTCCCGATTTCTTTGAAGGCTTTTTCTTCTCACTGTAACAGCCACCATCTCCAGGACTCCCCACCTCTCCAGACTTTTCCATTCTCTGTATTTCTTTATTTAGAATGACAAAACTCTTTCTTCCAAAATATTAAACTTCCAGAAGATTTAGATAGTGTTCATTTCTCTGGGTTGGGGATAAAAGTAAATTATTTGCAGGTTATGGAAAGAACTAAGCACAAATTGCTTGGGACAGATGGAGGAATGTCAAGGATGTATTCAGTTTTTCTTTTTTTCTGGAAGAAGGTGGACATGCATATACACATGTGGAAATACATTCTGAGTGAAGTGGGGGAGTGAAAAGAAAAATACATATTTTCTTTTCCATGTTTCCTAACTCAGTTAGTTTGCAGACTCTGTTTTGTAATGAAAAGTATCCACCCAGATTTTATCAAATGTCAGCAGTTCTGAGTGCCCCCAAACTCCAGTTATTACGCGAAATTGTACGGGACAGGAAGGACTCTAGATGTCCCTCATTCAGGTGGTCAGTTAGTGTACCTTAGTTAAGTGTTCATATTTGTTTCAGATTTTCTCACTGAATGACAAAAGCATTGGGAGAGTACAAGCTCCTGGGAGCCACAGAACCCCATACGTCATGAAAAGGACTGTGAGCCAAGATCACATCCATCATCGTGGGTAAAAGGTCTTTGATACTGTCTGTGCCATTCCTTCTGTGTAATTACATACACGATTCAAGTTTATGATGTATAGAGATCGAATGACCATCCTTGGCTACATGCTTAATAGAGTTTTTTGTTGTTGTCTCCATCAGAAAGAAAATTTTTTTATAAGGATAGCAGGAGCAATTGTATTTCAGAATGTGGCTTGATTTTCACCCTCTTTACAGTGTCTTTTGCAGACCCCATTTCTTTGATGGATCATGCTTTACTTTACTATTGTTTCACTTGTTTTTGATATTTCTGGTACTATATTTAAAGCTGTAGATTCGCTCTAAGTACCAGTTTAGGTCGCTGCCCTCATTGTCGACATTCATAAGAAAGAAAATTTTAAAGTCCGTGACTCACGAACTACGTATTTCCTAAGTGCCACTCATGATTCTCACACTTTGTGTGCAGAACTGGCTCTGACTGAACAGGTTCTTTTTGCTTCTATTTCTTTCTGTTTGGTGAAATAGGCAATTGTTACTAATTTAACTACAAGAAGAATAACTTCATTTGTACTGCATGAAAAATATTGACTGGTTTCTAGTTTTAGTATAGAGTGTTTTCCAGTAAAAATTGTTAAACTATGTAGACGATGCTTGCCAGTAAGTACTTATTTACTCAGTAAGTAGTAAATGATTATGATTATCATTCAGCTAGGGATCTCTAAGTGTGCTGAGCAATTTTGGAGGCTGTGCCACTACTCTCTCTAACCCCAGAAGCTATCTAGCAAATCATGTGTGTTGTAATAGATGTGTGGTGTAGAAAAGAGTTTGTGCAACATTATGTGAGAGAATGACGTTAAGGGTAGGTAAAAACTCAGAGTCAACAGGGCTCTGATGAACCCAGGGAAATTGTATTAGTTTTTTTTTAGGAATTCTGCTGATGGTACTAAAAGGAAAAAGAAAGGAAACATGAGAACAAAATAAACCAACAGGAATGAGGACCTGGATATCTTTGTGGGCCATTATTTGGTCCACCCCATCCATCTGTTTCTGTTTTCTTTCTTGAGGATTAACTAGTTAGTGTTGACTACTTATCTTGTTAACGACTATGATGTTAACTACTTATCTTCTCTCTCCTATTTTCCTCATCTATCTTCATGTTCTGCCTCTGTATTTCTTCTTCTCAATTATATTTTCTAAACCATCTTTTGAAATTTTAATTTCTCCTGTCGTATATTTAATTTTCAAACGTTACTTCCTGCTTTCTTAATATTCTTTAAACTATGGCCTTGTGTTCTTGTTTCATGGGTGTAATATTTCCTCAAATGTCTTGTGGACCTTGGCTGTCAATTTCACTCATATTTAAAAGCGGGGCATCTAAAGGTCATTCCTGTCTATGGCCTGCTGACAGGCAAGAATGTGCTAAGACTTTATGGGTAGTTATTTTTGACTCAGCTCTTAATTTTCCCTGGAGAAGAAACCTCCAATATCCCACATGGAGGTTTTCATTTACTCTGCTCTGTAGGTCAGTTGCCACTCACTTCTCTTGGAAGTCTATCTAGGAGTGAAATGGTTGTATTATAAAGTAAGTATGACTGATGAAGTTGGTAAACATGGACAACATGCTGCAATCACAAGACTGGTGGGTTGGAAAATATGCCAATACCTGACTGGAGTAAATCTTTTAATCTCTCTGAACTTTAGTTTCATCAGTTTTAAAATAAAAATAATATCAAAATTCATCAAGTTATACATCTGAAATATGTGTAGTTTACTGTAGAGAAATCATGCCACAATACAGTTTTTTAAATAATAATGATAATACCTTCCCTGAAGAGTTGCTGTGAAGATGAGAATATATGTAAAGAGTGTGAAGTACCTGGCATAGAATCTGGGGAATAGCAGAGTATTCACTGCATGGGAGCTGTGGTGGTGGTGGTGGTGGTGGTGAAGATGAAGATGATGATGGTGGTGGTGGTGAAGATGAAGATGATGATGGTGGTGGTGGTGGTGAAGATGAAGATGATGATGGTGGTGATGGTGATGATGATGATGGTGGTGGTGGTGATGGTGATGAAGATGATGATTGTACTGTAACCTATTTATATGTACTGATGGGTAGACTTGATGAGTTAAAATATAGAGCTGACCTCTTTCTTTTGTTCTTGGAAAAGAATCTGAAAACTTTAAAGAAGATCTCTTGTACGTTGTCTAGATCTGTGGTTCTTAACAGGATTCCAGCATCCCACCCCTGAGATTCTTATTTAATCTTATGGAGATGGGGCCCAGGCTTCTGTTTGCTTTAAACATTTCTCTGGTGATATTAATCTGCTGTCAGGGCTGAGAATTGCTGCTTAGCAGAAGAATTAATTCATAGCTCACCTTGTCAGACTTTGCCATTCTTCAGTTCCCCATAGTAGCAGATTGGCTGTAAGACTGTTAAATTTTCCTCTGTGCTGAAAACTTCACCCTGGCCATGTCTGAGTCCCGGAAACCATTGCTGAGATTCATGTCTTGTTGGTGGGCATCCTTCCCTTCTTTCCTCTTGTTTCTCTTCTGAATCGTAAGCCATTGATTCAGAGGGTTTGTTCCCCATTTGCTGCTTGGCTTCAGTATGCAGACTCAGTCTTCTCAAATGTCACCTCAATATTTTCTGCCTGTTCCTTCCATTGTTTGTACTTTTTCATTTAAAATAAATACAAATATGGGAAACTCCTGTGGCCTCTGGCAGTTGGCAGCCTGCGAGCCTGGCTGCTCCCACCTTGGAGGTACAGACTCTGCTGGCAGACTGTTGAAGTTTGTTGTGCCTTAAGGAGCAGCTGGTTTTTCTTTCCTTCTCTTTTTTAAAAATATAAGCTTTAGTTTCTTTTCACTTTTCATTATCAAACTAATATGTGTTTACTGTGGCAGAATATTTGGAGAGTTAAGTCTAAAGCTCCAGAAACAACAACAAAAATAATTTGTGCAGTTTTCTCCTTCTATAGTCAATATCCAACTTCAGCTTCGGCGATTCCTACATTTATGGCCCTGGGTTACTTCTCTTTCTTGAGTCTATAGCCTCAAATGTTAAAGAGGGATGATAGAAAAATAGGGAAAAATATGAAGGCTAAGTCAGCAGAAACAACATAAAAATGGCCATTAAATGAAAACCATTCAACTTCACTCATAAGATAAATGCAAATTAATGGCAAAAAGCTTAAGGCTTGACAATACACCTTGTCAGTGAGGCAGGGGACAAACAGACACTCTCAGGTGTTGCAGGTGAAGGTGCAAAATGGCACACACCTTTAGGGGGAATTTGGCATTTCCCAAATAGACTACCTATATGTTTACATTTTGATCCAGTAATCCCACTGCAAAGAATTTACTCTGAAGATGTACCTTAATAACATTAAATGTATATGCCCAAGATTACTCATTGCAACATTATTCACAATGGCAAAATATTGGAAATAACCTAAATTGTCAACTATAGGAAATTTTTATTGAATAAACTATGAAACATTTATATCAAGAGGAACCATGCAACTTTAAGAAAGAAGGCTAAATAACTTCATAAACCGATGAAGCAATTTCCTGTGAAAAAAGCAAAGGACAAAGGAGTACTGTATACGTAGTATACCATCTTGGTGTCAGAAACAAAGGTACTAAGAAGATGTACATTGCAAAAAGGATAAATCAGAACCTAATGAGATAGACTGCCTACAGGGAGTGGATGGGAACAGGGTAGAAAGTATAGGAAAGTGAATGACAATTTCTCTGAGTATATTCTCTTGGGCAGTTTTGACTTTTGGCGTAATGCTAATGTTTTTTCACTGCGAAAAAACTTAAATCAACAAGAATGTAGTAGAGGGAAAATTTTAAAATGGAATACAAACCAAAGTAGATGAATGGAACTTTCAATGAATTAATATAACCACTCAGATGGTAAAGAAGAATTAACTGAAGTAACTTCGTGTTTTTTAAAAAATTTTTATTGAACTATAGTTGATTTACAATGTTGTGCTAGCTTCTGGTGTACAGCATAGTGATTCAGTCATATATATATATGTATATGTATTCCTTTTCATTATAGGTTATTACAAGCTGTTGGAATGTACTTCCCTGTGCTATACAGCAGGACCTTGCTGTTCATCTATTTTGTATATAGAATAGTTTGTAGCTGCTAATCCCAGACTCCTAATTTATCTTTCCCCTTTGCTTTCCTCTTTGATAACCATAAATTTGTTTTCTTTGTCTGTGAGTCTCTTTCTGTTTTGTAATTAAGTTCATTTATATCATTTTTTCAGATTCCACATATAAGTGATATCATATGATATTTGTCTTTCTCTGTCTGACTTACTTCACTTAATGTAACAATCTCTAGGTCTGTCCATGTTGCTGCAAATGGCATTATTTCATTCTTTTTTATGGCAGAGTAGTAGTCCATTGTGTATGTATATACCACAACTTCTTTATCCAGTTATCAGTTGATGGACATTTAGGTTGCTTCTATGTCTTGACTATTGTAAATAGTGCTGCTGTGAACAATGGGGTGCATGTGTCTTTTTGAATTAGAGTTTTCTCTGGATGTATGCCCAGGAGTGGGATTGCTGGATCATATGGTAACTCTGTTTTTAGTTTTTAAAGGAATTTCCATACTATTTTGCCTAGTGACTGTACCAAAATACATTCCCACCAACAGTGTGGGAGGATTCCTTTTTCTCCATGCCCTCTCCAACATTTATCATTTATGGACTTTTTAATAATGGCCATTCTGACTGGTGTGAGGTGATAGCTCATTGTAGTTTTGTTTTGCATTTCTCTGATAATTAGCGATATTGAGCATCTTTTACATGTGCTTACTGGCCATCTGTATGTCTTCATTGGAGAATTGCTTGTTTAGGTCTTCTGCTCATTTTTTTGATTGGGTTGTTTGTTTTTTGCTATTGACTTATGTGAGTTGTTTGTATATTCTAGAAGTTAAGAAGTCAGTTGCATCTTTTGCAAATATTTTCTCCCATTCTGTAGGTTGTCTTTTCATTTTGTTTATGGTTTTCTTTGTTGTGCAAAAGCTTATCAGTTTAATCAGGTCCCATTTGTTTATTTTTGCTTTTACTTTTGTTGCCTTGGTTGACTGCCCTAGGAAAACATTGCTACAATTTATGTCAGAGAATGTTTTGCCTATGTTCTCTTCTAGGAGATTTTTGTGTCCTGTCTTATATTTAAGTCTTTAAGCCATTTAGGGTTTATTTTTGTGTAGGATGTGAGGGAATGTTCTAACTTTATTGTTTCATGTACAGCCGTCCAGCTTTCCCAGCACCACTTATTGAAGAGACTGTCTTTTCTCCATTGTGTATTCTTGTCCCCTTTGTCAAAGATTAATTGACCATAGGTTGTGGGTTTACTTCTGGGCACTCTATTCTGTTTCATTAATCTATATGTCTGTTTTTGTGCCAATATCATGCTGTTTTGACTACTGTAGCTTTGTAGTATTGTCTGAAATCTGGGAGAGTTGTTCCTCCAGCTTTGGTTTTTTTCCTTCAGTATTGCTTTGGGAATTCTGGGTCTTTTGTGATTTCATATTAATTTTTGGATTATTTGTTCTAGTTCTGTGAAAACTGTCGAGGGTAATTTGACAGGGAACACATTAAATCTATAGATTGCTTTGGGTAGTACGGCCATTTTAACAATATTAAATCTTCCAATCCAAGAGCATGCAATATTTTTCCATTTCTTTAAATCCTCTTTAATTTCCTTCGTCAGTGTTCTATAGTTCTCAGGGTATAAGTCTTTCACCTCTTTGGTCAGATTTATTCCTGGGTATTTTATTTTTTCCTATGTGATTTAAAAAAGTATTTTTTAACTTTCCTTTTCTGATATTTCATTGTTACTATAAAGAAATGTAAGAGATTTCTGCGTTAATCTTGTGTCCTGCTACCTTGCTGAATTTGTCTATCAGCTCTAGTAGTTTTTGTGTGGTGACTTTAGGGTTTTCTATACATAATACCATGTTATCTGCATGTAGTGACAATTTTACCTCTACACTTCCAATTTGGATCTTGTTTATTTATTTTTCTTTTCTGATTGCTATGACTAGGACTTCCAATATTATGCTGAATTGAAGTGGTGAGAGTGGGCATCCTTGTCTTGTTCCAAGTTTTAGTGCGAAGACTTTCAACTTTTCACCATTGAGTATTATGTTGGCTGTGGGTTTGTCATAAATAGCTTTTATTATGTTAAAATGTGTTCCCTCTATACCCACTTTGGTGAGAGGTTTTTTTTGTTTTTTTGTTTTTTTTTTTATAATGAATGGATGTTGAATTTTATCAAAGGACTTTTCTGTATCTACTGAGATGATCATGTGGTTTTCATTCTTTTTTTGTTGATGTGTTGTATGACATTGATTGATTTGCATATGTTGAACCACCCTTGTGTCCCTGGGATGAATTTGACTTGGTCATAGTCTATTTTCTTTTCTATGTATTGTTGGATTTTGTTGAGAATTTTTGCATCTATATTCATCAAAGATATTGGCCTGTAATTTTCTTTTTTGTAGTGTCTTTGTCTGATTTTGGTATCAGGGTGTTGATGGGCACAATGTATGCAGCTTACCCAAGTTGTTCAGAATATGTATGCGTGTGTGTATGGAAAGGGGCAGAGACAAAGCTATAGAAAGAGAGAGAGAAAGATAAAGCAAATATGGCAAAATGTTAATTGGCAAATCCAAGTGAAGGGTATAGAAATGTTTTTTGTAGCATTTTTGTAAGTTTTCTTTAAGTGAGAAGGCATTTCAAAATAGTTATTAGAGTTAAAATGAAGATACAATAAGAGTACTTATAGTACTATTGTAAGAACTAAATAGGATAATCCATAAAAAGATTTTAACGCAAGCACTGGCATAGATAGTAAAACTCAATTAATAGTTAGATATTATTAAACTAAAATAAATATATTACCATATTAATATTTGATTAGTATAGCAATTGATAATCACTATCAATATGTTAACATCAACACATGCATAAAACACTTTATCAATATTATATTAACATTTGATCAATATATCACATTTGCTATATTAATAATGGCATTGATACATTGATACTAATCACTACTAATAATCACTACTAATAATTTCAGTATACTAATATTTAATAATGCACTGAACCAAAAGTCTGCAGGCTGGATGACCACATGCTAAATGCTTGATTACATTCCTGCAGTTGCCCCAGGAGAGAGACCACCAAAAACAACTTCTTACTAGTTTGATACTGAGCTAAGACTTTTAGATGGGAGAAACTTTATTTGGTTTGATTCTGAAAGTAACAAAACCAACAGTTTTGTTTGTATCTAAAAATGCTGTAAAATAGTACTTAGATTACTTAGGAATCAGACATGTTTGAAAAGATGTGGCCATTTCAAGTTTCCTTAAATCAGTTTTGCCTTGGGAGTACACTGAAAAAATATGTAACGTATTCCACCACCGAAAGACCTCTTAACAGGGCGATTGTCTACTTTTAAGTGGCTGAAAGAAAAATATATTTCCCTCACCTCTAGGTTATCATTGTAAAACTAGATTATCAGTTGTGAAAGCGTTATTAATTTAAGGTTTAAAGGGAATGGATGTTGAAAAATTAAGTTTCTATTTATCTTTCCAGGAAGCAGCCATCATGAAATGCATTCCCTTGCTTCTTGATAGTTAGCAGATGCTGCTACACCCCCAGAAAATAGAGCCCCCAAAGCCTTAACCTCTGGGGCAGAATCTGCTGCAAATGTCTGAAGATATCTACTTGGCCAAGATTTATGTGACACATTGAAATTGTCTAATCTTAAAAGAAATAATCCATTTGATTAGTATTTATGCATACTAGTGAATAACTTAAAAGCATACCCTACACATTTCTAGCATGGAGTGATAAGACAGTGTGCCAAAAATATGCATTGATGCATAGGTGTAAAAATGGAGCTTGATTTGAAGAAGAATTTCCAACCCTTTTTGGATAGTGCGTCTTTTCTAAATTCGCTTTTCAGTCTGTGGACTAGGGTGCCATTAATTTACTTTTACATGGATGATAACTTTTAAAAAATGTTTTAGTTTAATAACTTCAGTAATGCCTGAAAATACCAAGGTGAAGGGTCTTCCTTTATGGGAGCCTATGGAAAGAGTGATCAAATGGCTCAACCTGGGACTCTGGTGGTTGGCCTTTTGAAGAGGGGAATTTATGACTGTTCTTGCTAAAACTAAATTACTGCTGAACTGACTTGGTTGGGAGAGGGTATAGGTTGGTGTTGAACTGCCATTCCCTTGCGATCTAAGGGTACCTCATTAAGAGATGGAGGTGTTTCTCCCTTCCCACTCTTGTTTTGTTCTTGGCAGGCACAGTGTTCCATCATTCTGTTATAAAAACAGCTCCGAAGTGCCAACATTTGGAAAATTCTTTCATTTTAATCATTATGAGGATGGTTTGGGATTACTCTAGTCAAATTTGAGAAGGTAGTTTCAAAAGAAAAATTCCTATCTCACTCTCCATTCCAGCCCTCAAATCCAACTCCTGCCTAGTTCCATAGTTGTAGTTATAATAACAAAACAACTAATACCATCTGAATTTTTTCAAATACAAAAGTTGGACATTCACACTTCACATGTTTGACATTTATTTGGAGACGTCAAAAAAGCTCCATGTTAGTCCAAGGCATTGACATTTTAAAAGTGATTGATTATTCATTAATAAATATTAAAATTATTTTATGTTTAGGAATATTTGAAGCATTTCTGACAACCATGCCATATATCTATGTTAAAGATTCTCCTGGTCCTAATTACCTGGTTTAGTTTCTTCAATTTATTGGTATTCTTGCGAATATAGAAATAATAGAATCTGTCTTCATGATTTGAATCTCTCATTTAGCTACCCTCAAACTAAACTAAGATCCCTTTGTCTGCTTAAAACCCAACCACCAGAGTCAGCAAAAAGAAAGTTTGCATTTGTATGCCATTTAAAAAATACTTACTTTAATTGAAGTATAGTCAGTTATAATGTGTCAATCTCTGGTGTACAGCACAATGTCCCAGTCATGTATATGTATGCATATATTCCATTTTTAATTGACTCCTTAAATTAGAAGTTGGCATGCTGTTAATCTCAGGCAGAAATAGGACTGTTGGGCATCACTTAATCATCAATTTAAGAAATTAATCAAATTATGGGGAAAAATCCATCAAACTCTACAGAGCATTAGAGAAAAAATTAAATTATCAGTTAATCACAAAACCACCAATGTTTGATCTTAGGAAATGATCGCAAAATCTGTCTTTTTAATGTAAAAACCTACTTGGTTCTTATAAGTTAAATAACTGCTATCAGTTTGCTGTGTTAAAGAGACCATATATAGGCTTGTCTAAGACAATCTTTTCATCTAATATATAAGCTTGCCATTTAGTTCTGTCTCAGAAGATACATATTTGCTTCTAACCCAAATTAGATCATAGTTACTTTTAGTTAATGCAAAGAAAGAATGGACATCAGACTTTTTTTTTTTTTTTAACCCTTGAAGGATAAAGATACTTCCAGATAATTAGCATCTCTTAAGATACTTTCAGGTTTAGTGAAAAAGGTTTTAGAGAGATGATGATCTTGACTTTTTTGAAGGATAAAAATGTCCAGAAAATAACATTGATGAAGAATCGTGGAGCTATAAAATACTCTTATTTGAAGTTTATTTAGGGAGTATTTTAGATACAATTGCTTCCTTCTGCTACATGGAAAGCACACTAGCTAGGGAGTCACAGACTCAATGTTTCCACCCCAGTCCGGCCGGTTGGACTGGTGGCTGTGGATCCACCATGAATTTCTCTAGGTCAGTTTCCTCACTGATAAAATTGGAAGGATAATGCCTTTCTATTTACCTCAGAGTTGTGAGGATTAAATAAAACCATGACTGTAAAATGGAATCATGAACCATGACACTGTTTGTGGAGACAGGAAAAATATATGCCCAATCTTCTCTGAGAAGCAAGTGTAAGCCATATATTCTTTAATTTATTTCCTTCCATAAACCCTATTTTTGTTGATTCAATCTTGCCTAATATAACCTCAGCTAAAGCCAGACTGCTGATCCAGGCCTTGTTACATTAAGAGACTGGGAATGTCTGCAGGACATTGGCTTAGACCAGCGGTTCTCAAACTTTTTGGTCTCAGGGTTGCTTTACACTCTCAAAAAATTATTGAAGGCCCTAAAGTGCTTTCATTTATTTCAGATATATATATATTTAATAAAATATTAAAAACTAAAACTGAGAAATATGTAAATATTAATTTCAAGGGAATAACAATAAATTTATTACATGTTAACATAAATGAACGTTTTGGTGGAAAATGACTACAATTTTGAAAGCAAAAGAACCCTGAGGAAGTGGTGATTGGTTTACATATTTGCAAATCTCTTTAGTATCTGACAATGCAAAACAGCTGGATTTTCGTATCTGCTTTTGCATTCAGTCTCTTACATTATTACACATCATGTAGCCTCTGGAAAGCTCTGTCCTATACTCAGGAGAGAGTGTGAATGAATAAGGAAGGGAATAGCTTAATATTATAAAAATAGTTTTGATCTCTTGGAGCCCCACCAACACCACTTAACGCTGAAATGCTCTGGAGGGGCCTCAACAAGACGAACAGAAGACATCAGGAAATTCTCCATCCCGTTTCAGTGATAGCATTTGTCAGAGGAGGAAAAGAGATGGTAGGAAAACACTGAGCTGGATACCTTTACCTTTATCATTGCTGTTAAAACCCAAGAGAACAAGACGGAATTACTCTGAAGACCGCGGAGCTGATAAGTAGGGTGCATTGCTGGAGACTTAGGCTCAATGTGAGGACCAAGAGAAGAGCAAACAGCCCTGCTGGATTATCAAAGGAGCATGTCACCTGCGAGGGTGATTGATGGCCGCCATTCATACTGAATGTTTGCAGTGTGTCATCAGAGTTGGAGGACCTACTGAGGACCTGCTATGTCCTACCAAAATCACAACAGTAAGCCGGAGAGACATGGACCCCTTTCTGTTTAAAGTGATCTATTGAACGCATATCCACCCATTTCCTTAAACCCTCCAGTGGCTCCCCAGTGCCTACAGGGCACAGGCCAAGCTCCTTGGCAAAACACGAAAGGTTCTCCAAGCTCTCGGCCTTGCTTGCCTGTCTCACTTCATCTCCCATTTCCCTCAGCCTCATACTTTTCTTTTTTTAAACATTTTTTTTTATTGAGTTACAGTCATTTAGCCTCATACTTTAAGCTTCCGTGATACCCTACTTCTTACAGTTTTCTGCTTGTAGCGAACTGCTCTCATCTCCATGCCTTTGGTCTTGCAGAGACATCTCCTTAGAATGATCTCTCCTTCTTTCTGTATCTTCCTGTTCATCTTTTTGGAGTCAGCCCTGACACTTAGGTCCTCTGAGAAAGCTTCTCAGAATGTTCTTCTTCCATATCTTGCTTCAGAGCATATTACTGATCCTCCTATAGTATCTTGTATGTATGCTATCGTTTTACCTGACATCTTATAGTGATTATTATCCTTTTAACATTTCTAGTCCCTCTTTTATTTTTATTTATTTTTTATTGAAGTACAGTCAGTTACAATGTGTCAATTTCTGATGTACAGCACAATGTCCCAGTCATGCATATACATATGTATATTTGTTTTCATATTCTTTTTCATTAAAGATTATTCAAAGATATTGAACTGTATAGTTCCCTGTGCTATACAGAAGAAATTTCTTTAAAATCTGTTTTTATGCATAGTGGCTAACATTTGTAAATCTCAAATTCCCAAATTTATCCCTTTCCACCCCCTTTCTCCAGTAACCATGATTGTTTACTATGTCTGCAAGTCTGTTTCTGTTTTGTAGATAGGTTTATAGTGTCTTTTCCATCCCCCCGACCCTATTTTTAGATTCCACATATGAGTGATATCATATGGTATTTTTCTTTCTCTTTCTGGCTTACTTCACTTAGAATGACATTCTCCAGGTCCATCCATGTTGCTGCAAATGGCATTATTTTATTCTTTTTATGGCTGAGCAGTATTCCATTGTATAAATATACCACAACTTCTATATCCAGTCCTCTGTCGATGGACATTTAGGTTGCTCCCATGTCTTGGCTATTGTATATAGTGCTGCTGTGAATACTGGGGTGCATGTATCTTTTCTAATTGGAGTTCCCTCTGGATATATACTCAGAAGTGGGATTGCTGGATCATGTGGTAAGTCTATTTTTAATTTTTTCAAAAATCTCCATACTGTTTTCCATAATGGCTGCACCAAACTACATTCCCACCAGCAGGGTAGGAGGGTTCCCTTTTCTTCACAGCCTCTCCAGCATTTGTCATTTGTGGACTTTTGAATGATGACCATTCTAACTGGTGTGAGGTGATAGTTCATTGTTGTTTTGATTTGCATTTCTCTGATAATTAGTGATGCTGAGCATTTTTTCATGTTCCTATTGTCCATTTGTATGTCTTCATTGGAGAATTACTTGTTTAGGTCTTCTGCCCATTTTTGGATTGGTTTGTTTGTTTGTTTGTTTGTTTTGGTCTGTTATTAAGCTGTATGAGCAGTTTATATATTCTGGAAATTAAGCTTTCGTCAGTTGCATTATTTACAAATATTTTCTCCCATTCCATAGGCTGTCGTTTTGTTTTGCTTATGGTTTTGCTGTGCAAAAGCTTATAAGTAATTGGGTCCCATTTGTTTATTTTTGCTCTGGTTTTCTATTGCCTGGGTAAACTGCCCTAGGAGAACATTGTTGAGATTTATGGCAGAGAATGTTTTGCCTATGTTTTCTTCTAGGAGATTTATTATGTTTTATCTTATATTTAAATCTGTAAGCCATTTTGAGTTTATTTTTGTGTGTGGAGTGAGGGAGTGCTCTAGCTTCATTGATTTACATGCTGCTGTCCAGTTTTCCCGACACCACTTGCTGTAGAGACTGTCTTTTCTTCATTGTATATTCTTGCATCCTTTCTTGAAGATTAATTGATCGTAGGTTTGTGGGTTTGTTTCTGGGCTTTCTGTTCTGTTCCATTGATCCATGTGTCTGTTTTTATGCCAATTCTAGTCCCTCTTTTAGATTCAAAGCTTCTTGAGAGCAGGGACTATATTGTGGGGAGACAGTTCTCCATGAGTGTCATATGTTTCTGCATATCTCGTGAATAAAGGCACTGGCTGTTTTTATTCTGTAGCACCCTCTCAAGGATATTTGAGCGAAAAGCCTTGGAAGATAGACACAGTGCCTCCCTCCAGAGCAGAGGGCAGGTTTGTTTACTGTCCAGTGAAATAATGTCTTCTTCCAGGACCAAGGGCAAGCAGGCACATAATAAAATATTCAGGTTCCCTAAACTCAGGGTTCCTCTTTTATATTGCAACCACTGTAGATGGCGGTATCATCTGACCGTCTTTATATTGTCTTGTGGGAGCTGAGTTTCAGAGAGGTGGTACAAATGTTCATATACTGGCTACAGCTATTTTTGTGAGTAATAAACTTTTTGTCTCAGAACCATGAGTTTTGTGTCTCCTACCAGCATCAATGAAATTATGGCAGACTAACTTGTTAGCTTGAAAATAGGATAAAATCCTCAACTTCTCAGAGTTCCCTACATATGTTATATTCATTGTTATACTTCTAACTTCCAGCCCCGAGATAGTATCTGGCATATGGTAGACACTTAGTGAATGTTACGTGAATGAATAACTAACTTTCTGCTAGAGAATATAAGCAGAAAAGAGTAGCTGAAGGTGATCAGTTCACACAGACCATACCTACGTGGCTGCATTTCTACTTTCTGCTTAGCTCTCTCTGCTATGTCTGCAGTAGATTTCCAACATGGCTCCCACAATCTGTTGGTTTCCTAAGTACATTTTTGTTGATACCAGGAGAGAGAGCTCAGATCCTTCTGTGACATTGTTTTGGAGCACGAGCCTAAATCGTCATTGTCATTGATGCCATTTCTTAAATGCTCACCAGGGCCAGATGCAGTGATAAGCTTCATATATTTGACACTAAATAGTTTATATAATTTCTTTGAATTATTGAACTTAAAAATGACAGTATTAAAAGCACTGTGTGTTAAACAGGATTTGCAAACCACAGGGTAGTACAGTGCAGGGATTTGACTAAGGAAAGATGATGACTATGTATTTGTAGCCTCTCGTGAACGTGGCTTGATATACGTAATTTATGTCTGAAATACTGGGATGGCTTTCTGAAATTGTGTATTCTTATCTGATTTCCACATAGTAGTGGAAAACTTACTCAGCAGTTTAGAAGGTGAAAGAAGGTGGATAGGGTCAAGTGCTCATAGCTGAGGAACCGACGAGAGGGTCTGTAGACTCCAGAAAAGCTACCTTGTAATTTTTTATCTCTTTTTTGAAGCCAAGTGCATGCTGTACACTTGAATATGTCATATTTTTGCTCTTGAATATTAAAGCTTTAAAGTTGCCACTTTATGGACAAAAGATTTTGAGAAGTATGTGTGATCTTATTCTAAATAAGATTCCCAAAAGTTTCCTAGATATGGAAAAATGTCTCCTATTTTTAAAAATATTTAATTTTAGAAAAAGTTTAGGTATGTGCAACTAGTCCTGAGATCCAGAAGTAGTAAGAGGTAATTTGAAACTTTGAATAAAGGAAACTTTAGGAAAAACAACTTTTCATCATATCTTCTCCTCTATCCCAAACAGATTTGGTTAGGTGAGTTAATTATAAGCAAATTGGGAACGTGCAACTGTACTTGTAAGTAAAAACATGAGTTTTTAAAACAATTATTAGGAATAGTCATTGTATGATTGGTCATTCTTAAAATTAATGCCAGATCCTTAGTGATTTCAGACTTGTAGAGTGAGAGTTCCTAGTGGAATTTTTAAAATCTGTGAATATTGAGCTCCTTTAAAAAAAAAAACAACCTATCTTAACCATTTTAAAGTGTACAGTTCAGTAGTGTTAAGTATATTGACATTGTTGTGAAACAGATTTCCAGAAAGTTTTCATCTTGGAAATCTGAATCTCTTTACCCGTTGAATGGCAGCTCTCCTTTCTCCCCTTCCCTGGTAACCAGCATTCTACTTTCTGTTTCTATAAATTTGCCTACTTTAGATGCTTCCTATCAGTAGGATCATACAGTTTTTGTCTTGTGACTGGTTTATTTCACTTAGCATAATGTCTTCAAGTTTCATTCATGTTAGAGTATGTGACAGGATTTTTTTCTTTTATAAGGCTGAATAATATTCCAAAATATTTTGTTTATCCATTCATCCATTGATGAACATTCTGATTGTTTCCACTTCTTCACAACTGAGAATAGTGCTGCCATAAATATATGTATGCAAATATCTCTTCAAGATCCTGCTTTCAATTTTTTGGACTATGTATCTAGAAGTAATGTTGCTGGATCATGTGTTAATTCTATGTTTAACTTTTTTGAGGAAACTCCATACGGTTTTCTGCAATGGTTGCTCCACTTTACAATCCCATCAACAGCACATAAGAGTTCCAATTTCCCCATGTGGAATTTAAAAAAATTTTGTTCCTTAAATTAACCCATTTATTATAGGCTAGCAAGGTTTCAAATGGTGGCACTTCTACTAGTCCTTCAATTCCTTCAGTCTTCTGATGGCAGACTTTACTGTGACAGCCGAAGTGGTGTTGTAAGTCCAGGCATCACCAGCTATCGTTTTCATGCAGGACCCACAGTGCCAGATGCGCACAGCTCGTCTCTTCATTTTGGTTTTGCCACAGGAGGAGCAAGTGTACTTGGCGTGCTGGCTGATTTCAGTTTTCTTCACCATTTTCTGGAGGGAAGCACCATAATGGGTCCCATATTTACTGATGATTCCGATCTTCTTGGTGCATTTAGCCATGTCGGTGAGAAGTAAGTCCGAGCCCAGAGAGTCCTGGGTGGAATCCTGAAAGACAGTCTTTCCTCCTTGAGAGGATTGTGACCAGAGGTACCATTTTTTAAAATACTTCTGATTTAAAAAAAAAATATATATATATATATGTATGTTTATTAGATTTTATATTTCAGAAGAGTTTTAGGTTCATAGCAAAATTGAGTGAAAGTACAGAGATTTTCCTTATTCTCCTACCCCAACGCATGCAGAGCCTCCCTATTATCAAATCTGCCGCCAGTGTGGTACATCTTGTTACAACCAATAAACTTGTATTGACAACTCAGTCTCACTTAGAGTCTGTAGTCTGTGTTAAGGTTCACTTTTGGTGTTGTATGTTCTATGAATCTGAACAAATTTATAAAGGCATCTGTCTACACACAGAGTGGCTTCTTTGCCCTAAAAATTCTCTGTGCTCTACCTTTCAGCCCTCCCTTTTCCTGTCCCCTGATTCTTTTTTGTTGTCTCTATAATTTGGCCATTTCCAGAAGTCATATAGTTGGAATAGTACAGTATGTAGACTTTCAGAATGGATTTTTTCACTTAGAAATATGCACTTAAGTTTCTGCCGTGCAGTTGAATTTCCTCCCTTTTTTTCATAGTTTGATAGCTCTCTTCTTTTTTTAAGCACTAGAGATCTAAGTGTAGTCAATATAGACAACAATATTGTATGATAACCATCAAATTTGCTGAGAGACTAGAACTTAATTATTCCAGCCACTGAAAGGAATGGATAATTATGTGATGTGATGGAGGTGCTAATTATCACTACAGTGACAGTTATAAACACAATATATAAGTGTATCAAATTAACATGTACACCTTAAATTTACACTGTTATATGTCAAATATATTTCAGTGAGAAAGGGTCCCTATTGACTCAGAGATTAAAACAGACATCTCTCAGCGTGCCTGACTGTCCTGCCCAGTGGCTTTCCTATGCCTCTTCCCCCGCCACCCTGTTCCCATTAGGAAAATCTTTCCCCGCTCTAGTTGCCTCATTGTGTCAACATCTGCAACTCCCACTCCTTCCCCAGTTGCCCTAGGGTTTTTCTGCTTAAACTAATGTGGAAGATAAGATGACTCTCTTTCTTCCAGATTATAAGCCATAGGAAGGTAGGCCTGGGCTGCTGGTGGTTTTCTTTATCACAAAAAAAGCCTGTATGTAGCAGGAGAAAATAAAGCTAATATGCAAAGTAAAGCAAAGCCGAAGTTTGTCAATAGAGGGAGGAGGAATGGAGGCTATGGTTTGAGCCCCTAGATCCATTCAAGGCATTAGTGTTGTCAGGATTAAATGAGTTAATAAATGCATGTAAGTGAAAAATGCACATAAGGGGGTATGTGTTAAATAATTGTTAGCTGTTCTTAATCATATCTCAATATATAATCTCTCTCTCTCTCTTTTTTCCCTTAACCGAGGCACTGGGGACTGAACCCAGGACCTTGTGCACGCCAAAAACACACTCTACCATGGAACTATACCCCTCACTGTATATATTCTTGTCTTGCTTCTCCAACTGCATTGTCAGGTTTTTGAGAGCAGGCACCAGGTCCTGCTCACGTCTGTCCCTCCCACAATGAGCACAGAGCCTCGCTCATACTAAGGTTTAATAACTCTTGTTGAAGAGAATTTAATAGATCAGCATTTTCTGGTTTCTGCAAGACACATTGAGTGTGTGACTTCAGCCTCATCTTTCTAAGCAAGTCTGGGATTTTGTTAGTAGATTGGTGCCATTTTTTTACTAAAATGAGAAAAGTGCCTTTCGCCTGTGGGTGTGTTCTGTTACTTTCAGTGTACTTTGCTTGGACTAAGCTGCCGTGATTTTTATTTTTTTCATGTAACAACTGTTTTTATTTTGATTTCTTTATATGCAAAATACACTATCTTTTGAGAGAGTTGGAGGTAGATTTTCCAGAATCAATAAGCAAAGACTCCCAACTCCTTATGTTATGATTGGAAAGATACAATCGTTCCTGGTGCTAAGTTTTGAGAGACCAGATCACTCCCAAATCTCACAAAGATAGTTGAAATGTAAAACATCTTTAAATTAAATTGTTTTATGCTGCCTTTGGTGCACTTCCCCGCTTTCCTGTGAAAGATGGAGATAAAAAGGATTCTTGATGATTCTTTTATGTTTTTAACATGTGTGCAGAAATCCTAGTGTCTGTTTACTTTGATGCTAGCATTTGAAGTTGTGTTCAAGTTAACTATTAATGAGAAAAATGCAGCACAGTGGAATGGAATGGAATGAGTCAGTTTATTCTGATTTCCTGCCTGAATTTAATGAACAAATGTGGAAGTGATAATGGGATGAGTAGAATTTTTAGCCTAAAGTTTCCATTTCCACAAGCAATAGCCTTGAACACAGAGGAGGGGAAACATTTTCTCAGATACAGTGAAGCACATTATTTGAGTATCAGCCTCATAAAATAAAAGGTCCTGAATCTTTCATTCTTTCATATCTCCAGCTGGGCCATTGGCTCCAGACATAGAACAAAGTGCTGGGAGAAGGATCTCTTTGTTATTGACAGCTCTGTTGCTGGGTGTGTACCTGTGTGTTCTTGGAAAAGGCTGTCCCTTCAGTGTCTCTCCCATCAGGACACCCTCCTGCAACACTCTCATTCAGAAGATTCCTTTAAGATATTTTGTAGGCAAACTCTTTTAGAAATCTTTTAGAAATATCTTTTAGACTCTTTTTTTTAAGATAAAATCTTTTTTAAGAAAAACTTTTAGAAGTAAAAGGTTGATCTTCTTCCTTTCCAATCCTCATGTCTCATTTTTCTTTTTTCTTGACTTACTGCATTGGCTGGGGTCGCCTACACACTGTTGAATTGTGGGGACTGTAGTCGGCATTTTTGTTCCATTCTTCTTCAGTGATTACTAACATTTTACCATTAAGCATGGGATTTCTGACAGAAGTCTTGGGTAAAAAGATTTCCATTCTATTCTTAGATGGCTAATAGTGTTTCTTGTTTGCTTAGTGAATGAGCATTGAATTTTACTGAATACTACTTTTCTGCATTTATTAAGATGATCATGTGGCTTTTTTCCCTCCTTCAGTATGTTAAACTGCTAGATGTTCTTACTCTGAACCATCCTTGCAGTCCTGAAATAAATCCTATTTGGGTATAGTATCTTTAAAAATACATAGCTAGATCAACTTTGCAAATACATTATTGAGGATTTTGTACTTATGTTTGAAAAAGTGCTACTGGTCTGTCCTTTTAGAATGCCGCACAGAGCACGTGGCTCTCCTTCCTGCCTTGCTGGTCTGTTTCATTCCCTGTTATCCCCTAGCCAC
The DNA here is from genome assembly GCF_009834535.1 of Camelus ferus. NCBI lineage: Eukaryota > Metazoa > Chordata > Mammalia > Artiodactyla > Camelidae > Camelus > Camelus ferus. The sequence goes on along the minus strand of NW_022589675.1, from coordinate 205,997 downwards.
CCTGAACTCTGAGGTCAGCAAGTCTCCGCCTCTAAACATTCTTGCTACGTTTTGTTTCTCTTCTTTTCTGGTACACAGGGGTGCTGATCTTGCTTTAATTTTATTTACTTATTTGTTTTGAATTGATCTATTTAAAGTGTGACACTTCCACTCCTGGCCAGTAGTCTCTTCTTGTCATAGCATTGCTTCCCACAGCCTTAGGGTTTTACAGACTCAGTGGAAAACTGCTTTCACAGAGCAATAGATAACACCTTGCCGCTTGGTGCCATCAGCAACATTTAATAGGCACATTCCTAATTTTTTTTATGGGTTTTTGGTGAAGGTATTGGCTATGCTTCTTAGAGAATGCTGTATTCTACAGCAATTCAACAAAAATCATACGTGTTTCCAATCCCAAAAGGTGTGGGTAATCTCCAACACAGGACATTTTATATTTTTCTTATCACTCCCACTCTAAGGTTAGAAATAGAATGATTTCTTTAAAACACATTTTGTTTCAACAGCATATGCTTTTAGGGGAAGAATTCTTTTGTTGTTTCCTTGGCTAGTTCTTTTAAAATATTCTGGCTTTGCATTTCAACTTGTTCAAAGAATACTTTATTAAAGTTATAATTGTATTATTTCAATAGCCCCTGTCCATTTGTGGAAGATGTAAGAGAAAGACAGACTTATTTGTATAAGCAGGTGCTTCAGATTTCAAGATATTTTGGCAAACTTACCTCTAACTCTGTTCTAGAATCTTTTCAGCACAAAGTTAGGCCAAGCATCATGTAATATAAGTAACTTAATGAAAATTACATTTCCTGCAGATAGTTTGAAATATGTTGCAATCTAAGTTTTTGTTACTTTTTTTTGGCTTAGAATACTGAAGATATTTTTCTCCCCATAGAAGTGATGTAAAATATTTATTTCTGTTTCTAGATGAATCCATGAACTTTATTTAGCCCAGATGTTAGGAGAAGCACATTAATGCAGCTTCCTACTATCATTCCTTTCTCAAGTGACTTCTGTGTCTCAGCTAATAGCACCCAGAATCATCTTCATTTCTTTGGAAGTGAGATATTCACAAGCTGGGAAATTTTTAAATTTAATCTGAGAACAAAGTTGTCTGTCACCCTGTATTTCCTGTCATCATTGAGGCTTTATTTCTTGCTTTCTCAAGGTTAATACATGAATCATACATTGTCACTGTATTTGTTTACTAATAAATGTATTTAGTAAACAGTGTTTGTAAAACACTTTGTTTATAAAGAGCTTGGAGGTCCTTTAAGGAGATTTACCCATTTATTCTCAGAGCAAATGGAATGAGTCAAGAGATTCTTGAAGATTTTAAATTTCTGGTGACTCTGAGTAAGTGTGTATGTTCCTTTCATTGCTAAAGTCTATAAAGTATGTTTTAAAATAATTGTTTTTCTCTCATTTTGAATTCTTTTTTCATTTCTTTCTTTCCTTTCTTCCTTCTTTGCATACTTTCCTTCCCTTTCTTTTCCATTTTCCTCTCTCTCCCTCTCATTGCTTTTAAGAAAGAGGGTAATATGTGGCGACCTCGTTAAGGGAAACTACAGTCTAGGTTGAACCGGACTCACAGTTCCTAGCACTTGGGGCTAATGTCTAGAGTAGCCAGACATGTCTCAATACAAACAGTGCCTCCAAAGCAAGATGATACCCCAACTTCTCTGTTTATGGTCAATTTAAAAGTTAGCCTAGATAGTACGCCATTATTTATTTATTTTCTGCTGGAGATGAAACAGAGGAAGGCACTTCATTATGGAGCTGTTAAGGAACAAGGCTTTGACCCTCCTTCTGAGTCCTGATCAGTTTAAACGAGCCTCTGAGAGGACATTTTCTTGACCTGTGATAGGTCTGAATCAGTGGGGTTACAGACTATATGCACATGAGATGAGATTAATGGAATTTTTGTGGGTTTTCAAAATGAACCAGACACTTGAAGAGCCTTATAAGCTGAAGAACTAGGGTGATACTTAGAAACCAGACTCTAGAAACTCCTCTTTTCCTTTAAAGGCTGTGACCCAAGTTCAGAGGAGCCAGGCCCCCTTCCTCCTCCCTTCTGAATGTGGGGCATCTTGTCTGAATTTGAATAAAAACCTTTCAGGATGGGAATTTGTTCCAAGAAGGGTTCAGGGGAAAAGTGTGTTTGCAGAGTTTGAAGGTTCAGGAGGAAACTTGTGTGAGTATGTGTGTGTGTGTGTGTGTGTGTGTATCTGTGTGTGGTGTGTGTTTGCATACATAAGGGGTGTGTGAGTGTGTGTGCATGCCCGTGAACGCACCTGTCTGTATGTGGATAAGTGCACACACGCATGTGCGTGCCTATGCGTGGTGTGTGTGGGCGACTGTGTGTGTGTTTTGTGTGTGCGTGTGCCCCTGTGCGTGCCTGTGTCTCTGAGCGCCTGTGCCTGTGCGCTGCGGGGCGGGAGAGGCAGCTTCAGCTCAGCCAGTGGCAGCGCAGTTAGTACATAACTAATAGTGAGGGAGGAAGCTGGGGAGAGGCTGGGAAGAGACGCCACAGACCTTATTAACAAAAGCTCAGTTTTGTCCCTGCGGACCCAGCCAGCAGCAGGGACTGGAGAGCTGCGGCTCTCTGCCAGGGAGGTCGGGCTCCCTGCAAACAGTTGCAGGCATCCTTTCTCCGTGCCCTTCTCCCAGGGAGTCCTGAGGTTTGGCAACCAGGAAGTTTGCAAAGCCGCAGCAGCTGCAGCCTTGGAGGAGACCAGCAGAGACAGTGGAGTGTGTATGTGAACTTCAATTCTATATTTTCTTGTTGGGTGGGTTCATGGATGTTTAGTACAAAGAAAGCTAAAACTCAGCTGACCTGAAAGACTGGAATTTCAGCTTTCTTTCCCTCCCTGGGTTGTTTTTCCTCCCCCTTCCTCTCAAAGCCCTTTAAACCAGAGATTACCGGGTCAGTGACTCTTACCCCGTCTGCCCGGGCCAGGGGTTTCTAGCATTTTGGCTTGGCAAGGAAAACCACTACCTGTAAGTATCCGCTTTGTGTATTTCCTCTCGTCTTGACTGTGAATGCTGTTAGCCGAATGCCCCAGAGGTTGTTTGTGTGGTAGCACTAACTCCAAGTAAGGAGGATGCAAGAAGTACACGGAATCTGCTTGCAAAAGTTTATTTCTCATGTAAACGCAGAAGGTGGCAACTTGCAGTGTTAAAAAGCCATAAGCCCCCAGTGCAAGGCTCTTTATTACATAACACGAATATCTAACTCTCTTCTGAATCCATCTCCAGTAGCACCCATCAGTGAAATAAACATTTTTAAATTCTGTAACTTTACCCCCTAAATCAGGATGTTTCTTTTCAGCTAAATGGAATGGCAAAGAGAAAAGATGCAATAATTAACCAAATAGTTAATATCCTCCTCATAGTATGAAGATCTGCAAATTTGGATGAGGTGATTTTTAGATACTTTTGCTTTAGTTTAGTTTTATATTTGGAGATACATTTTTTAAAGCATGGTTTCTATTTTTATGAGGATGAGCGAGAGTTGTTGGAGAGGCAAAGAAATCATATTGTTCTGAAGTTTTTGACTGATTTTTAGCGCTTTCTTCTCATTACCTGGATTTGGTCCGGAGATTTTGGTGCTGCAGTGAATAGTTTCTTTTAGTTGTCATCTGGATCTCAGAAATAATTGTCAAGGCATTTAATTTTCATTTCTGTTTTTTTAAAGCTATTGTGTGCACTCTTGTTGTGTGGGGTGAATTACAAAGCTTAAAAAGAGCGTTTCCGGATGCTGGTTGGAGTTTATGGCCTGGGAATCTTGCTGGAGGGATTAACCTCTTCAGGGCCGCTTCACAGCCCAGACCTAGAGATGCAACTGTTCTCCAGGTCTCTGCTCTGGAAAACTGACACCACCATACCCAGCTCTGGTGAAAACTTGAAGCATTGATTCTTAGTCCCCTGCCTTCATTTGATAGAAGTGCCTTCAGCATAATGCTAAGAAAATGTTAGCTACCTTTGCTCTTTCTCTCCATCAGGGATTCTCAAAACTCAGGGTTCATAAGAATCCCCTGGCTGCTTGGTATAAGGCCGGTGCCTCAGCTACGCCCTTCAAGGATTTTAGACTTAAATTAGGGCTGGGAATTTACCCAGGTGGTTCTCCTGCAGGCTTGGTCACACTTGGATAAGCTCTGCTTTACATCGTCCTTGGCAGTTAAATTCTTGTCATGTCCTTGGTTAATGTTAAACCTCATACGTAAACAATAAACTTAAGTTTGAGCTGATGTGGAACCTAAGTTACATGCAGCGTGGTTTTGCATGCCTGGCTGACAGACCAGGACTTCTAACCAGCTCTCTTGCCAAACTCATCTTTTTTTTTCCCCTTTGCTCACCTTTCCCTTCACATGAGTGACCAAGGGAGTCAGGGAAAGGTACCTGAACGCTATGTTCCTGTGGTTCCACGTGTTGGGCTATGCGGTCTGACCTGCTCTGTGTGGCCAAGCAATGTTTTTCTTGGAAACGTTAAACCCAAGGCTGTTCTTAATCCTTTATCAACCTGCTGGGGATGCTCCGCTCCTGGGGACAGGCTAGGCTGAGTTGGGCTGAACTGAGCTGGATTATTTCTTGGGACTGTTCAGGAGCAGTCTGATTCCTAGAAGCCACATTTTGATTGGACCAACCCACAGGGCTTGGGAGAAATAGGAAATGATTCCTCCGTCATGAGGGGGTCCTCACTTGACCACGTAGGAAAGTAAGAACTCAGCTTCCATTCTCATCGCAATGACATCTAATGGCATTGTGTATTTATAGTAAAAAGGTCATCAGCTCCCCTTCCTCTTTTTCCTCCCCTCAGTCCAAATGTTTGTAGGTACCTGGTGCATGCCAAGCTCTGTGCTGGTGTCCAAGGACTCAGAGAGATCAGTGTGTGTAGTATGGATAGATTCTTTGTCCTCATGCTGTTTCACATCTAAGCTCTTGCTAACCAGTCTCAGATGAGCCACTAATCCAAGGTTAGTCTCCCTAAGCTTCACTTTCTCCATCAATAAAACAAAAGAGTTGAATTCAGTGCATTTTGGCATCTTTCTAGCTCTAATATTCTGACACTGATGGATGTGGCTCAGTCTTCCAAACATGAGATATGGGGAAATGAGATATTTTTCGTGTTTGCTTTGAGAACAGACCCACAGATTTGGCTTATTGCTTTTCTTAAAATTTTTTGAAAGTGTCTTTTAAATTTTCTTTCTCTCACAAAGAATCGAGGCCCTCGATCGATTGAGTTAGACAAATGCCACCTTTTCAGAGCACACTGTCGTTCCTCACAATGGGATCCTGTAACTCTCTGGAAAGACTGCTTCCCTGGGCCGGGTTACACAGGCCAGCAGTCTCTTGTCTTGTCTGAATCCGGCGTTGCTACCCCTTTGGAGAGCTGGGTGGTCTGACCGGGGCTTGCCGGCTTCCCATGCTTGCACAGCTTGCGGTCTGACCCTTTCATTCAAGTGATTTAAGAGCTTTTGTGCTGCTAGGTGAGGGGCTCAAACAAACCTTTCAGAGGCTGGAGAACAACAACAACAACAAACTCCCTAATGAAATCTCACATTTTGTCTGTACTGTGGTTTCTCTTACTGCAGTGAGTGGGGCGACATTTCAAAGGGCGCTGAAAGCTGGCCATCAAGATAAGAAAATACAGCCGTGATCTGTGTGTTTTTCTGACAAACGTAGCCTCCAGCCATCTGAAGACACTGTGTTTGGGTGGGTGGGAACCTTCTCACTAGAGGACAGAGCGTGGGGATCTCGCAAAGGTAGGCTATGTTCTGCATACTGTTCTTGGCCTCTTGTTGGTTAAGTTCAATGGAGATGGGAAAGTAGTCTTTGGTTTCAGTTTCACCCCTCCCTCTTTATGGAGTTGCTGATATGATGTCAAAACACTCCTTTGATGCATCATCAAAGGCTGCTGAGATTGTATGTCGTTCTTTACGCTCAACTTTATCCTTGAAACTTTTCAATCTAGCTTCCTTAGAGACAGGGGCAGATAACACCCTGGGGCTCCCCAAGCTCCAAGTCCTTCCCTCAGCCTTCCACCTCCCTGGGATCCCGTCTCTGCGTTCTGTCAAGTGTTATCAGCTGCTCAGTGCTTACAAATGCTCCCTGCATTCTCCCCCTAAAGTACATAAGCCAGGACTTTGTCTCATGAGGTCACACTCCATGCTGTGGTATTTTCATTCCAAGGTCTACATTTCTTGCGAGCACAAAGATGCGTCATTTCGTAAAATAGCAGCCAGAACCATTGTGAAGTTACGAGAAAGGATCGAGACCCTTGGGTGAGGATTCCTGCAGATGTTTAAGTTGTTGGGTGTTTCCTTTTCATCCTCCAGATTTGTTTTGTCTGTAAAAGTGATTCTCCTCCTTGGAAAGACAACAGAGCAACAACACAAGAGCAATACTTTAATTCTCTTTATATAAATCTCCCTCTTTGTTGTAACTTGGTAGGGCAATTCTGTTTTGTCCAATAAGGATTAGTGGTTATTCTGAAACCAAAAGGTAGTGTTGATAAGAGAGCCCAAATATCAAATTAGAGAGTGGTGTAGTAGGAAAAAACAGTCTTTGAATAAACTTCACCTTGGCTGCATTGGTCTTCGGTTCTGTGATGTCGGCCAAATTACTTAGCCAGTGTCCTTGGGAGTAAAATGAGGGTGTTGATGCTTGCTTCGCTAGGTGTTTGGAAGGGCTGAAAGACATTTGGAAAGCACCCAGCATGGTGCATGAATTACAAGTGCTCAATAAATATGTCTTCTTTAGGAAATGTCTAACGCAGATGTGGAGGTTGGAAAGAGTCAAACATGTGGCAAACCACTCAATTTATAGGTGAAAAGAAAAGGGAAATGGGAAATAGGGCTTTCTTCACACCTCATGGACCGAGCACAACAGATCTCAACCCACCACTTCCCCGGCGTTTCACTCTGAGCAGCAGCCTAGATCTCCCTCAGTTTAGTTCCTTCTCCCAGACTAAGTAGAGCAGGACGCAGATCTGTAGGCAGACTGCCACAGTGGTTCGTTTAGAGACAGCAAAGGTGATATGAAAAATCTTTCTATCCTTGTTTCTTCCTGACCCTTCAGAACTGGAGACTTTAACAGCCCTTTCAGATAAATATGTAAGGAGATGGATCATTTTGTTTTTCTTTGGGTTTTGCTCCACTGTAGCAAGGGGTCCAACCTTGTCTGAATGTTTGAGATTTTGAAACTCTGTAATGGCACTATGGCCAGCCTATGAACTGTCACCAAATGGAAGGACATTCAAACATGCAGTGAGCACTCTCTCTCTGTCTCTATCTCTTTCTCTCTTTTTCACCCTTTCATCAGTTTTTCTTATGAGTCCAATATTTGCACTGGGTTAAGTCAGTCTCTCAACTGATATTTACTGAGCTTCTCTCTGCCAAGTCCAGTGACCAGGACTGGAGATATCTGAGTGAGCAGAACAATCATGGCTGTGATCTTCAAGAAGCTTACAGACTAGGGTAAAAGGCAGACATTTTTTTAATGACAGCAAACAAACAATTAAATGCCTGTGGGTGTGCCACGTGTGGTCAGGGGGATTGCAGGATTCTGTGCAAGCAGATGACACTGGTCTGGGAGGCAGAGACCTGAAGGATGGGTAGAGTTTAGCCAGGCAAGTGGGTGGATGGTTAGAGAGGGGAAAGACATTCATGGCAGATGAAACAGCATGAACAAAACCTGTGAAGTCCAGGCATGGCTGGTGCCACGTGTTTAAAGAAAAGAAGACCTGTGGACAAGCTTGTCCATGGCAAGAAAGAGAGTCATGTGAGGAGAGGCTGGAGAGGTGGCAGGGGACAATCACTCAGGGACATCCAGTCGCACAGTTAAAAGGGACCCCTAAGAGCTCAGGATCCACCCTCCCTCCCTGAGGCAAGGACCCCTTTCTGCATCTATACCTCAGCCCTTGGCAGCATGGGGCCACCCTGAAGGAAAGGTCTTTTTCCAAGGCAGCTGCGATTCACCCATCCTCCCTGGCTGTGCACACTGGAACCACAGAGGAAAGTCACTCCTCCTTCAGGTATTTGAAGACAGATTATTTTTTTTCATGAATTACTGCCAAAGTAGGCGTGCTGTTTCCCGTGCCCATGCAGGTGCTTTGGGGCTGTGGAGTTGTACACGTGTGCTGGCTGAAAGCGAACTCGCTGGCTTCAGCCCATCATTCCAGCCTCTGATCAGCGAGGCTTGTGGCTTCAGTGAAAATAGTTACCCTTCCTGGATTTGGATAAACTTGTTTTCAACGTCTTTGTTTAGGAGTTTGGAAACTGTTTTAAGCAGAGGGGGCCAAAATGGGCCATGAGCACAACTCGAGATGTTTCTCTTAAAGAGAGAGATGGAGGCCCTAACCTCTTTTCTTTTTAAAGAGGAAAGTAGACACAACATCTCTGTAACCCAGACTCACAGAAATAGCCAAGTAGGAATGAGAAAAGCTCAGAGTTGTCAATGCATGTTGATAGTCTTTTCTTTTTTTTTTTTTTTAACATTTTTTATTGAGTTATAATCATTTTACAATGTTGAGTCAAATTGATAGTCTTGTTTTGACATGAATGCTAAAGGCACAGTTCAACTATAATTGCTGATTTCATTTACTGGTACATGTGTTGAACGCCTATCACATGCAACAGATAGTCCTTTCCTCCTACCTTCCAAACACGTAGATAAATAGTCACACTGTTGTGTAGGATGTGATAAATGCCCTGGGATGGGTTTAGGTAAAACATGATTTTTTTTTTTTTTTTGCAATAGCAGGAAGGAAATCTTTCCAAATGGAACGATTAGGTCTTCGGGCATCTTGGAGGAGGACTTTCACAGGCAATGACACATGAGGAGAATTTTAATAAGGCTGGAAGCAAAGACATTCCAGGTAGGAGGCAGACACGAGGAGGAGCATACGGGTGGGACGTGTCTGGCAGTTCATTGCAAATGTGTAACTGAAGGGAAGGTAAGAGAACCTGGAATATATCGAGTCACATAAACGAGGGGAGAAGCAATTATGTAGAAAGGGTGGGTAGAGGGCATTGTTGGGCGCTATAGAGATCAGAGAGGGTTGTTGGAGAAAAATTCAGTTTGCTCTGGCAGTTGGAGGTCACCAGCAGCCTCTGAGACAGCTATTTCAGTGGTGGCAATCAAAATCAAGGGTCCTTTTAGAAAATGCAAGGGTGGTGAAGGAGTGGGTAGAGACAACTTTGGAAGGAGATAGGACAGGTGGTCGACATAAGGTATATAATGGGAAAGGGAAGAAGAAAAGTTTTGGTGAGTATTATAGTAGTATTCATAGTAACTATTTGAGTAGTAGTAAGAACGCTAACGTTTATGGAACACCCACTCTGTGCTAGCTGCTTACTTAGACTTATTTGTTTGAATCTCACAACTCAACTGTGGGCTGGTGTTTCAACCTGTTTTTACAGGTGAGAAAACTTAGACTAAGAAAATTTAATTTGGCCAAGACAACATCACCAGTAAGTGGCAAAGCCAGTGTTCAGCTCTAAGTCCGCGTGTCCGCAGGGCTTACTATTGTACCCGCACTCGCGTGGCGGCGTTTCCTGCTTCAGGCTTGGCTTCTCCCACGGGGAGGGCAGCTGGCCTGCTGACGAAAGCCTGTTTATCAAAGTGATGACAAAAACAAAAGCGGAACCAAGATGGGGGTCCAAAGGTGAATGCACCTGCGGAACTGATTTCTACACAGGATGAGATAGATATTTCAAGCTCATTTCTATCATCTAAAATAACCCTTTTGAAGATGAGGTCATTGCCATTGACCGTAGGGGAAGTGGTCGTGACGTGATGACCGAGCAGGGCAGTCAGGGCCGGAACGTTCCATGGTGGTCAGAGCGTCGGCAGTTCGTTTCAAAGGACAGACACAAGGGCCTTTTCTCCTGTTTTTCTCCCCTTTTATTCTCCTTACTGTCTTCTTCTAATATTTTCCTGGTCTTAAGAAAACCAGACCACTGCTAACCACATGTCACAGCTCAGCACCTTCGATCTCACTGACGGTGGCCTCTGTTACTGAGATCCACCGACTTCCACTGGATGGAGCTGAATGAAATGCCACAGCATTTTATAAAGGTGGCTTTGCTCAAATAGCGGGTGCCTTAAGCACTTAGGATTCTTGGAACAATAAAAATAGCTGCTGTTGGAGGTACTGATTTGTGAGTAAAAGGTCACTGGAGGGTGATTTATCAGTAGGAGAGAAGCAAGAGTTGAATGGCCCTTTGACTATATTAGACAGCTCCCTACAGAGCTTAGCGCTGGTTCCCATGTCCTCTCCGTATCTTGTTTGCCGCGTGTATTAATTTGCCAGGGCTGCCATTACACACTACCACAGACTGGGTGGCGTAAACAACAAAAATTGATTTTCTCCCGACTCTAGTGACTCGAAGTTCAAGATCAAGGTGTCAGTAGGGCTGATCCCCTCCCAGGCCTCGCCCAATGGTTGTCTTCTCCCTCTGTCTTCACATGGTTGTCCCTCTGCACCCATCAGTGTCAGAATTCCCTCTTTTTATAAGGACACCAGTCATATAAAATTGAGGCCCACACTAAGGATCTCATTTTAATTTTATTACCTCTTTAAAGATCCTGGGGTACTGGGGGTTAGGACTTCAACATATGGATTTTGGGGGTATGAATTTCAGCCGTACACCACACCAAGGCTTCCAGCTGGCATTCATAGCTGATCTTCCAAATTCTTCAGTCATTACTGCAGCAAAAGAAAATGGAATAAAACCTGTAGCCACATAAACCCACATTTAAAAATCAGTTTATAATACAGTCTGGATTTAGAGCTTGGCTTTGGGATGGGGTGACAGGGACACCTCCTCAAGCGGGACTACCTTTGCATTTTCAAAAATCCCACATGGAGCCCATTTCGTCTTTCTCACTTGGCCATAAAGCCCATGCAGTGCGGCTCTGACTGTTGGGGTTGGGAGGGAGCAGTGTGCCCTGTGCACCATCTTGCATCAGAGATGCCATGTGGCCTCATGCCTTGATTGTTGCTTCCTTTTTTCTTTTTTCTTTTTTTTTTTGGTGGGGGGAGGTAATTAGGTTTATTTATTTATTCTTAGAGGAGGTACTAGGGATTGAACCCAGGATCTTATGCGTGCTAAGCATGTGTTCTACCAATTGAGCTATACCATCCCTCCGACTGTTGCTGAATTGCTTTACCGGGAGCTGCTGGTCTTTAATACTCCCCATAAAGAGAAATGTCCTGGGCTGGGGCTGTGTATGCTGCTCTGATGCTAGGCCCTCACAGTGTGTGGAGATCTCACGCTGGGTTGCATTGGTAGAAGGACCCTGGGGCTCGCACTTATCCCTCCGCCACTGTAGTGTGTGCCTCCGCTGAGAATGGCAAGCGATGACAGCTGCGTGAGCTGACGGAGACATGGCCAGAGGTCACAGGTGCCGCACGGACAGCCCAGCGCTTACCGGCATCTCGTCTGAATTCCTAGCCCTGTGGCCAGAGAGGCCTGAAACTAGGACTTTAAGACTTACGACTTCAGCCTTTTAAGACCAAGACTTTTTAGGAGGAAGACTCAAGGCTTTAAGATAATGACATGGCGAGGAGCACATGTGCCTGTGATGGGAGGGAAGTTTCATTTCTTATGTAGTGAAAACAGCAACAAAAGCTGTCTTTGCAGCCGTCTTGTGAACTCAGTCTGATGAATCCCCACGGTTCCGATGATGGAAGCAAGGCTGAGAATGTTTAAGTAACATGTCTGTGTGGCAGACTGGGATTCTTCCCTAACGCCAAAGTATTTAGAAAGCGAACAGTTTAGTCAAAGTGTTTATCCTTAGTGAAAAGTCTTGACTGAGGTCTGCCTACAAGGATTGTGGGAGCTAAAGAGTGTGACAGAAATGTCACGCAGTGTTGTCTGGCTTTTTCTTTACATGAAAAGTGAAAAACAGTTTTACTTAAAAACACGAGTTGACTCCTTCCGCCCCTCAAAATATTGATCTTTGGTTTTGGTTTTTGTTTTGTTGTTGTTGTTATTGAGTCAAAAAAAAAAAAAAAAAAAAAGTGAAATCGTTTACCCCAAGCAGAAGGCTGGAGAAAGTGAGATGGACCCCAATGGGCAGGATCAGGAGGGTTCGTGACCACGTGGAGGAGCGTTGTAAGAGGGCTGAGAGAATGGCCCTTGTTTCATTGAAGAACTGACAGGAAATAACCGGTCCATTAGGACCCGAAGGGAATTAGACTTCGGAGTGATGTGAGAGGTTTTTAATTACAGACCAGAAGGCGTGAATATTTCTGCTTTGCATGTAAGATTGAAGCAGATAGCCTCCAATCTCCTCCTAATCTGATCAGTAATGGCTTTACAAGGAATGATTTCTGGGAGATCTATTACTTCCTGCTTAAACCCAAATGTCCACTTCTATCACATTTTGAAATATCACACTATGAAAAAAAGCATGGGAAGATATTAGCCTTGTGAGTAATAAAATGTAATGCTACCATGTGTGTATTTAAGTTTATCTTTAAAGATTCGCCACAAGGGAAACGTTCGAATGCAATGGAAATGAGTGGCAGTGCAAAATTTCTCTAGTTAAATTTTGTGTTAATTTCTTTTCCTTTAGATTTTATCCCTTTTCTAACAATTTTGCTCATTCAAGAAGCCAGTACCTTGTGTTTGTACATCTCACACATGGGACTGGCTTCCTAGGAATGGCCCTCCCAGCTAGGCTGTCAGGAAAGCTTCCTTCCTTTCCTCTCTGTCTGGGGCCATCCTCTCTCTCTCTCCTCTTCCCCATCCCGCCTCCAGTCACCTCCAGCCTGGGTCTTGCTTTCAGCGTCTTCTTGGTGCCGGACTTGTAGGTGGCATCCTCAGCCCTGGTCCTACCACCTCACTCCACTGAGACGGTTTCCAGACACGTCCAAGACCCTAATGCAACATGGGCACGAAAGCTCCTTTGACGTATTCTTACACTTAAAGGAGAAGAAAATAAAGTGCAGTTGCTTCCAGCAGTGATTCTCAGTCCTGGTTGCTCGTTAGAATCACCTAGGGAACTTCTGAATTCAGATGCCTGGGCCCCACCCGGACCAATGAAATCCAAAACTTTGGGGGAGGTGCTTGATGATGGTGATGTGAAGCCAAGGACGGGCCCCGCTAGTTTAGGGGGGACGTGAAAGGCAACTCTTTCGCTTGGCGTTTCCCATGGTCATCAGTAAGACAGACCGTCATTAGTCCTCACAAGGGCTGTGCTTCCTTCGGAGCCAGCGGAGTAAGGCTGAAGTCCCTCCTGCAGCCAGTTCCTTTCCTCAGGCCACAAGAGACATGGGCTCAGCCACCGCATTGCCGACCACCAGGGCACCGTTCACTTTGTGGTCTTGGAGAACAGCACCCCTGGGGCATGGTTACAAGACAAATGGTGTCTTGAAATCTAGTGTGCTGAACTGAGTGAAATCAAGGAAGGGAGTCTCAGCACCTCTGGCCAACACTCTGCAGGACAGATATGGTAGTGTGGTTTCCCACAGAAGTATCTTCCACCGTGATAATTTGTGCAGCTTAGAGTGGCGTCGCCTTTTGAGCGGCATTTGTCAGCCAGTCTGGACACCGTGTCTATGATAAAGCTATTCTCACCTCTAGACAAATGATTTGCAAACCAACTTTAAAAAAATAGCCTATTTGTGTCCTGGGGACTCTAGGAAGTATTTTAGCCAAGAGCACTTTTGTGCTTCGTATTGTCTCTCTTTTAAAACACTTCCCTGTCTTACTGGTGTTCACTACTGTTAAACAGTGCCATTCTTATGCATTGCTGTATTCTCCTGCACAGATTTATTCAACAGTCAGTCATCTAATCAGACATTCAGATACTTTATTTGCAGCCTATGATGTTTCTAGAGATTTTGTTTTTGAACCAGTACTTGAAGCATTTTTAGTCCCACTGCCTGAGAGCACCATTCCACCCTCCCACTCTCCACAGCCCACCCCAAATTCTTCTAAAAGAAGCAGATCATGTTTCACTTTTCTTAATGCAATTAAGCATCCCAATGCAATGAAGTTCAGCGGGCCACAAAGGTGTCAGGGACACATGCGTATGCAGAAAAGACATTGGTGCTGGGTGTGTGTTCACATGTGGGACAGTGTCCTGTGAACCAGAGAGACTTGATGGCACTTGAGTGGCCCTTGAGTAGCTTGGGGATATGCAGATCCTCAGAAAGGACCAAGCTGTGTAGCCTGGCCAATACCACACTCGTCGAACACTAGGAAGTGTGATGAACAACATCACTGTGGTTTGCCTTGTTTCTTTTTTTGTCACTGATGGCTCTGCACTGCCCTGTAGAAAATTTCCTCACTCTGTCTGGGTGTCCCTGGAGACTCAAGTCAACTTAAATCATGGAGCATGTCCAAGGATGGCTCAACTAGGACTTTTTAAAAATTAACACACTTTAGTTTTTAAGCAGATAAAGTTTATAGAAAGATTGAGCAGGAAATATGGGAAGTTCTCACTCACATACTTTCCCTCCCTCCAGTTTCCCCAGTTATTAACATCGTGTATTGGCCTGGTATATTTACTGCAATTAATAAGCCATTTATGATGATCCAAAGCCTGTAGCTTACGTTAGGGTTCAGTATTGGTGTTGTACATTCTGTGGGTTTTGACAAATGTTTAGTGTCATGTATCCACCATGACAGTGGTAACTTTTTCAATATGTAAAAGAGGAGACTGGCTTTGGTTGAGCCTTGCAGTGTGGGTGCACTGGGGATTTTTGTTGAGCCATAATACATTTACATATAATGGCACATTTAACTATTTTAATAACCCTGAAAGGTATCAATTATTGTATAGGTAAGGAAATAGAGCCCAAGGAAGAGTGAGGACCTTGTTCAAGGAAATGATGGAACCAGGAGAGGTACACCGGTCTGGGGGAACTGATTTAGAGTCTGGCCTCTGTGCTAATCACTATTATATTTCTTTTCACTTCAACTCCAATCCTACATCAGAGTATTAAGCCCTCTCTCCTTTTCCATTTTCTTTAGTACTGTTAAATCAGAAAATCATTTAAAAAGTTATTTATAAAAAAAAAACCATATAATTTTTTAAAAAAAACCAAAAAAGTGATGCATAGGTCACAGCTGAATATCAAAATTGAGCTAAGATCCTCAGCCCGAAATTAAGTCAGGATTCTTACTAGAGTTCTGCTAAGTTTAATTATTTGTTGGTTTTAAAAATTGCAAGTGTTTTGCTGTAGTACATCTCAGTAGATACTGTGGTTTACTTTCCAAACTCTGCTTGCATTAATGAATAAAGCAGCAGGCCCAAGCAGGTGTTTAACCTTTGGCAAATCACTTAGCCTCTATTTCCTCATCCTGACCACTATGTGCTGGGGCGTATGGCACGGGGTTTCCGGAACCTGGGCTCTCGAGCCTGTCGGCTGCGGTTAGAATTCCAGCTCCCTCATTTATTAGCATTTGCCTCGAACACATTATTCACCTGTTTCCTCAGACTCAGAATCCTTAGAATAGAATCTACTGTATAGGTTTTTGTGAAGATTAAATGTATTAAAACAGTGCCAGAGGCAGAATGAATAGATAACACCTGATGATGAAGATGATGATGATAAATTAGTACAATTTGGAGGAGAAGCTCCTTCCAGCTCTAGGAATCCATGATTTTTCATATAGTGTGACTCAGGTTCAAACAATGACACTCTTTGTCACTTATTCCCAAGTTTCTTAAGTCATCAAAAGCATTTCCATGACAGCATGTCTTTTCACAAGAACGTTTGTCATGGTTGGTCTCTTTTCTGCATCAGACATCGATGGGTTTGAATTTTATCATTAGCTGTGGCATGCAGGTAAGATGGTCAGGGTTACCCTGGTACAGCTCAAGGAGCGATGCTGGATAGTTTTCTGAATGTCTGAGCAGTCCTTTTCATGATGAGGTGTTTCATCCTGGATAGTAGAAGTTCTTTAATTGTGGACTGCTGAGTTTGTTGAACTCATTAGGACATTTGGCTCATGTACTGTCATAGAAATGCCATTTTGTATTGTAGAGTACTTGATTATAAGTCTCTCCCAGAAGACTTGAGTCTCTCAGAGATAGGGGTTACACCGGAGTTAACTTTTATGTGCCCGGCGCCTTGCTAGTCTTTCACACAAAAACTCTGCTTCAAGCACAACACCAGCTTGTAGATTCTTTGACCAAACCACGCTCTTCCTCTTCCTCTTCAAACATGCCACTTCTCACTGTTCCAAATCCTATTCGTTCTTTCAAATGCAACTCTCTCCCCTTCAAGAAGCCTCCCCTAGACCCAGTCAGAGTCAAATGCTGCTCTCCTCTTTATTCCTGCAGCACACAATGCATTCCACCTTTACAGCACCTACCACTGCTTTTAAATTGTTAGTTTATATGTCTGTTTTTCACTATAAACTCTCTACGAGCAAGATTTTTTTTTTTTTTTCTGTCTTGGTAATCCTAGCACTTAGTATAGCCCTTGTCACAAAGAGGGCACTCAACAATTGCCTGTACAATGAATGCACAAATGAACCTTGTCATTTCCAGACAGAGAACCAGGATGCATTCTAAAAATGGAATTATTCTTAGAAGATGAACTCCTAAGCATGATTTAATGTGAATTTAAATATAATCTCACTTTTGGACTATTTGGTGTTTCCATGTGAACTGAAGGATGCAGAATTAACTCCAGAAGAGGAAAATCAATTTCAGTTTAGGGTGACTCTGGCTGGGAAGAGCCTAGGTGTTAGTTTGGGTACACACCCATGGTAAGTCCCAAAGGAGGAACAGGTATGGTCAACCACAGTGAATGTGAGTGAGTGTTTTCCATTCTGTTTAAGGAATTCAGTGAAAACAAGCTGTTATGAAAATTTATAGGATGCAACCCTCTGGCTAAGAACAACATTAATATAAATTATTAGGCCACTTCCTAATCTTCCAGGAAATATCTTTGATAATGTAAGAAACTTTAATAGTCCTTCAAAACAGGACTGTAAATCAAGGCATAAAACGTTTTCCCTCTGCAATCCTTTTTTTTTTTTCTACCTTTGAAGGTAATTTTAGTAGAAGGTCTTTGTAGAGAAAGGCCAGATGTCTGGTTTCCAAAGAGTGATCTGGAATTTGGATTTCTGATTTAGATTCAGTAAGTATGGATTTATCAGGTATGATTAGAAATTTTGTAGAAACCATGTGGTCATCCTACACTTCAATCATTTCAATTCTATGACCTAGTGTCTATTGAATGATTTCTCAAAGAACCCATTTATTTATTTATTTTTTAATTAAAAAAAGTTTTTTTCCAAGATTGCAAAGTTTGGGCTGAAAGGCTTTCTTTCTGCAGGACCACTTACAGCCTTTAATAGGCTCATATTACGTTGTAAATCATTAAAAGGGGATTTTGGCATTCTGTGCTCACGTATATTTGGCTATAGAAGACTTCTGTGGAAAACTTCTAACATCTCCAAGATGTGCATTTAAAAAAACACAATTTGAAGAATGTGGCCTTTATCAGCAGGATAGACGTTGGAGTGTTGCAAAGTCTAAGAAAAGAAACCTTCTGATGAGTTTGTGTGACAGCAGATCCATCCCTGCGATCTTGGTCTTGACGGGGTGAAGCCCGAGGGAGGGCTCTTCTCTTCACAGCTCTGTTTGGGGTGAGAAGGCCCAGAGCCGACTTGGGGATTGGGGCTTGTTTGACTAAATACACTGTGTTTCTGGTCAAGCAGAGCACTTGCAGGGACGTGCAAGTTCTGGTTTGCTGACGTGGCATTCTGGGAGGCAGTGGCTCCATCTCCGGCCTTACCAGTTACTTCAGCACTGGGAGAGTCACTTGACTGCCATAGGACTTCCCGTCTTCTGTAAAATAAAGGGGTTTCTAGAAGAGAAAATACAAATGGTTAATGGACATTAAAACTATAATAAAAGAGCCAAATCTCAAGTAAGCAGAGGAATGCAAGTTAAAATGGTGGCAGGATACGTTTCACATGGGAAGTGAGTGAAGATTAAAGGGGAAGATATTGAATGTCAGCAGGGAGCCAGGCAGCTAAGTGTATAAATTAGCACCATCTTTCCAGAGAGCATGTGTAGCAAGAACCTCAAAATAAGTTTTCTACCCTTTGATCTTATAATTTCACTTCTAAAATACTATCCAAAGGATAGAACTAGAGAAACAAACTAATTATAATTAAGGATTTTTCATCACAGTCTATGGACATAGTAACAAATTCAATGACTATAGAAATCATAATATATTCATGTAATGTGGATATAATACACAGATGAAAGGTAAGATCACAAAGAATGTTTAATAATATGGAAAGTGCTTGAAAGAGAGTGTAATGTGACTAGAAAAGAACAGTACACTACTCCTTTTATAGTGTGGTTCTAATTAAGTTTAAAAGTCGTATATACATATTCATTGCTTACAAAAACCTAAAGGCGTTTTCTTTGGGTGTTGGAAAAGTGTATTTTTTCCTTTTCCTTATGTTTTTGTATTTTCATCCTTTAGTTAATGAGCATACATTTCTTTTATACACATAAAGGAAGTTATTTTCAGAAAAAGCAAATACATTGATAAATATAATGAAGGCTACGGACTACTTGATTTCTCAATTTTCTCCTAAACCACACATTCTGTGATTTAGATTACATCTTAGAAACAGCGGCAGAGTGGAGGGAGCAGAATGTTAGAAAGAAAATCAACACATATTTTATTGATTTAATAGACTGGGATTTTGAAGTGGCCTGTTTGCCTTGAGGCCTTTAAGCTGCTTGGAGTGTAAGCAGTTGGAGCGCTAAGAAGGATGCTGGTGGATGGGGCATCTGCATTCGTTATGTGACCTTTAAGTCACAGCTACTTCCTTGAGAGAACATTGCCTCCAGTAAAACGAACTCCTGCAACAGCCACGTTGCTGTCCGGAACCATAAAGGAAGCTGTTAAAGGTTTGCATGTTTTAGGAAGAGACCCCAAGAGTAGTGAAGCAATTGTAAAGAGTAGGATTGTAAAGATTTTACTGTAACGCAAAGCAGCATAATACAGCAGAAAGCGCACCGGTCCTGGGGTCGGCAAAAACAGGTTACAATAGCAAGGACGCAGACTCCCGAGTCAAGCTGATGACCTTAGGCAAGTAACTTAACCTCTCTGCACCTCATTTTGCAAACCTGTAAAATCACTGTCTGCTTCCTAAAACCATTATTGGAATTATACAAGATAATGTATGTAAAGTGCTTTGAACAATGCCCAACCCATAGTATGCATTTAATAAATGTTAGTGTTTATTGAGGTTGTGATGTCAATTTCTCAAGCCACTGTTTGTTTATCTATAAAATCAGAATAATAATAGAAACTGCTTTGTAGGTTTGTTGTGAGAAATAAATGTAAACAAACATATAAAGTGTGTTAAGTTAGGAAGAATCTTCCCCCAGGCTCGTTCAGTTTGTCAGCAGAATGCGATTCCTTGTGACAGCAGAACTCAGGGAGGCTTCTTCAAGTTCTGCAGGAGAGCCTCCAGAGCCAGTGGGCTAAAAGAACCTTATGATGTAATGAAATATAATCACAAGAATGACATCCCGTCAGCTGTGTTTCATTCTGTTGGTTGGATGTATCACAAGTTCTCCTGTCACCCAGGGGAACATCTGGGTACTAGGAGGCTGGAATTATTGGAGGTCACCCTAAGATCTGTCCACCACAATGAACAAACAGAGCTTTTTGGTTTATTTGTTTAGAAGTAGAGTGTGAGACAAAGAAGAGAACAAATGACAAGCCGGAGTTGCATTAGCTGAGATAAAGAAGACCAAGGCAGGGGAGACCGGGCGCCCAGTTTTGGCCCCATGAAGTGGGAGATGCCTGTCCCACAGCCCCACAGGGACATGTCGAATGGACAGTTGCACACACAGTCTAGGTTCCGGGAGGAGGATAGAGATACAAACGTGAGCCTCGTTAGCAGAGAAGTGGTATTTAAAGCCAAGGAATGAGGTTGCTAGAGAGTGAGGAGACAAAAAGACAGGTCCCAGGACTGCACCCCGGGCTGCCCAACATGAAGAAGTCAGGGAGTCTAGGAAGAAGAAGCAAGGAGAAAAAGGGAGATAAGGATGCCCGAGAGCACAGAGTCTTTGCAGCCTTTGTGGGTTGATTTGGTTTATTTAAATCTCAGAAAGCAAAGTATTTATCTCTTCTCTCTCAGTTTTGGCAGACACCTACCCACCCCGCTGCCTCTCTGCTCTCAGGAATGTGCTGCTGTTCTGAATGGTCTTAGATGCCAGATGTGAATGGAAGTAAGTCATGGAAATCCAACAACCAGATTTGCACTCTTGCCCAAACAGGCTGACCTTGTTCAGCCTGAGTGTGGGCACCATGATCAGGGAGAGGGTGCGACTGTTTCATTTGGGGGCTGACAGTGTAAAAGCAGGCTGCCCAGTGGAACGTGCACACCCTCAGGTGTCACGTGACACACGTCATGCACCACCTCAAAAGTCAGATGTTTCAAACAGTGACAAGAGAAAGAGCCTTCCCTTAATGTATTAGGGGTGGACAGCAGAGGCATTTTTTCCCTACACCTTTGGACGTTTGTTTCATTATCCTTGTACAGAAATCATTAAAAACCACTAAAATGCAGGACCTTTCTTATGGGCATAACAGACCACCGTGGGTTCATCTAATCATAGCTTGGCATTAAAAATCTATTTTAGCACCTTTTACTTTGGATAAAATCGTTTCTGTTCTTACAGAACACAGAGGAATAATTACGAAATTCTAAGTGGTGAAAATAGAAAAAAGATTGTGCAGATTCAGTACTTCATGTGTAATTAGCATCGTAGAAGATGTGCAAACGCATGTACATCTGCTGTGTCATTAGCTGTGTATGTCGAAGCTACGTTACTCCATTCCTAGTCCTTGCTACACCTAAACAAAACCCCAGAGGTTCACTTAGAAAAAATGTATTTCCTCCAGTTTCCACTCAAGTGTTTCTTAGGTGCCTTCATTGCTCAGCAAAGTCAGAATTGTGCCCATGTGACAGATTATTCAGCCTTTTTTTTTTTTTTAATGTGGGTAGCACTGATTTAGAATTAATCATGTCTTCAAACAGCATTTAAGTAAGTCTATCAGCTCTCTTACAAAAATTAGGTTATAGACCTCATTTACCAAGTGAGGAAACAAAAGCAAAGAGTTCAACGACTTTTCCTGAAGGCAGAGGAGCCAGCGCTGCCCGGGGCAGGGAGCTGGGCTGGCTCCTGTGGGACCACACACCTGACATCCCGGCGGGGCCCTTGGAGTCCGGAAGTCGGAGTCACCAGCAGGGGGATGGAAAGGCTGCGCTGCCTTTCAGATGCGCCTGGAGGTCAAGTTAGTTTATTTGTTTTTAATTTAGCTGAAATTATAGGCTGGTTGAAAGATTCCTTTGTCAGCGGGGGTCTTTCGAATGGCCACATAAATCTTTTGGTTTCTCTCTCACTTTCCTTCAACCCCTTGTCCCACTTGCAGGATTAAAAGAGCACTTGGGAGGCCCATTAATCTTGCCGGCGTTGTCAGGAGTGATCAGCGCGTTTTATTAAAAGCTCCGGGACTGCCTGAAAGGCCTTCTTGTCTGAGTTTGAAATGAAGGGGACGTGTTAAGATCTGGGGGCACGTTGTCGGGACCCCTCGCCCTGCCCCTTGGACTATGAGCTGACACCCCCTGAGGAAGCCCAGAAACTCGCTTTCGTTGAAGGGATTTCACTGGTGGACGGAACCGAGCTGGCTCCGGGCGGCATGCGCTCCCGCAGCCGGGGCGGGCCCAGCGCCCTGCTGCTGCTGCTGCTGCTGCCGCTGCTGCTCCCAGCCTGGGCCGGCCCCACCCTCGTCAGTGTCAACCGCGGGCTCCGGGTGATGAAGGGCGGCTCCGCCTTCCTGTCTCAAGATGACCTGAAATTCACCGTCCCCAAAGAGAAAGATGCCTGCAAAGTGGAGGTGGTGATGAATGAGCCAATAACCCAGAGGGTTGGGAAACTCACTCCACAGGTAGGTTAGACCTGAGAGTTCCTGTTTAGTGGTGTGTTGAACGTGAGTGTGTGAGGATATTAGGAAGGAAGGGAGAGAGAGGTGGGGAGAGGGGGAGAAGAGGAGAGGGAGAGAGGGAGAGAGAGAGGATAAGTTCTCTCTTCAAACTACCAGAGGTGAATGTTGCAAGATGTTCAAATTTGAAATGATGGAGTTGCAATTAGCGGGCATAATATCGCAGTGCTTTTCTAAGCAAGGTGAAACCTTGTTTAAAAAAAATTTTATTGGGGTATAATTGACATACAACATTAGTTTCAGGTGTACAAGGTAATGATTTGATATTGGTAAAACTTGTTTTTGAATGTTTTTGCGGACCGTGGATTACAACTTTGAAACCAACAGGAGTTACTCCAATTTATGTTAACACCCGTGGAGGAAGGCAGGTTCAAACTAATACGGATGGGTGGGTGGGTTTTTTTCTTTTATTACTAATGCACCACATTGACAAGTCTTTCCAATTTATCCTCTTTTGTTGAAAAGAACTCGTGCAAATCTTACCAGTCTGCTTGACCTTACAGAGCAACTAACCCTCCAGGAAAAGGCAGTAGTATAAGGAAATGGCACACCTCTCATTTTAGGTACATTGCCACTCTATGAGAAACGTAGAGGGGGGCAGGAAACAGAGAGAAAGAGAGAGAGAAGGGAGAAAAGGAGAGAGGCAGAGAAAAGGAAAGCAAGGCCAGCCTTCCCAGGGTTGGAGTGGGCATCTCATGTGTGGTGTGTTATGGTCAGTCTTTATGGGTCTATTCTTGTCCCAAATTATCTTGCCCATTGCCAGTCAGGGTGCCTTAGGATAAGATATATTAGGGTTTCAGAACATTTTCAGGACACTCTTGTGCCTGCAGAATAGCAGAAGTGAAGCATGGAGACATTTGTATCTGTAAACATTACTGGGACATTCCCTGAAGTAAGAGAAGAGATATAGAAAAGAGATATGAAGATGGTTCACTTGAAATATTCACTGTTCTTCAAAAATATCTGCATAATTTTTTTTCTTTAATCAAAACCTTGGAACTTTGTCATTTAAGGGTATTCTGTGCCCTGTCCTTTCATAGGGTGAAGAGTTAACCTCTAATTTGTTGGGTTTTAAAAAGTCTGTTTTCTTATATTTGCTTAAAATAGGAGTTTATCTCTACGCACAATAGAAAATTGCTTCAGGTTTTATTTGCTCCTACTGTGGTTAAACTTTCCTCTCCATGCGAACAATTTTGAGGATATTCAGTGCTGGATGTGGCTGCTGCTTCTGCAAAATGCATTTCTGTTTGCTGAACTATGAGCATTAATGTTCTTCCTCTCTCCTTTGGCTGAAGAGATATATTCCATCAGCTTATTCAGGAAGTGGTACTAGATGTTGCAAAGATGGACTAGAGACTTGGATGGATGCTAGCTCACAGTGACATCTCTAGACATCCCATTTACCACATTACAGGTATAGTCCAGTTCTGAAGCACATCGGAGCTCTATAAGGCGCTTCTGTTCGGAGTATTCCTCATGTGACTGTGACTAAATGTCTCCCTCCAGGGTCCCATGAGATCTTCTATTGTTAGTCAATGAACTTCAGATGGGCATCTTAAAAAACTGTAGTGTAGGGTGACTGGGAGCTTATAGGTCAGAGGCAAGAGCATGTGCTCAGTGCACATAAGGTCCTGGGCTTCAATCTCAGGGTAAAAAAAAAATAAATTTTAAGTTATTATGTGCTAATGACCCCCCAGGTCATACTTGTATTCCCAAGTGTGTGGTAATCACAACGTCTCCCCACTTTCTCCCAACATGACTTGTCCTCCGAAGTGTGTTGATTGGCACCTGTAAGTTCAGGAGAAACGAGAGGCCCCAGAAAGCTTGTGCCTGGAGCCCAGACGCACTAAACGTGATGAGTGGGTGACATGAATAAGCTCAGCAGCGGGCGGTGGGGACCCCACTACCGGCACTGGGCTCAAAAGCAAAACCTTGGATTTGTGGGGAGCAGCAGAATAGGACCCTAATCCTAGATGACTGGGGACCCTGATGAAGCAGGGACCCAGGCCTATAAGGATGTATGTGGACACCTTACAAAGACTGATGAAGTGATCATTTGGTATCCCTTCCAATCAGCTTATTTTTAAAAAGTGTTCAACATTTATACAGGAGGGAGGCTGAATATTTTGTGAGGAAAGAAGGGAGGAAAACTTCCTCCTGGGAGCACCCTGGGGTAACCGATGGTCCAGCTGCATTAAGCTCTGGCCCTACGCTTGCAAAACCAAAGCCCTGTCATTCACCAAGTTCTCCTTCCTTAGAAAGCAATTTGGAAAGGATGTACTGTTACTTAAGCCAGCCTCTGAGGGGTATCCTCTCCCCATCCCAAATAGCCTCTGTCTTCTAAGCACTTACAGCTCTGTCTATGAGAGTAATTTAAATGTTGTCATCTTTAGTGATGTTTTAATGGTCCTCTCCACTTGGCAAGCTCTGAGGCACGAGAGCAGAAAAGGCGTCCACATGACTAGAATGAGGTAAAGCACTTGGTCACAAGGAGCCAAAAAGAGTGTGGATTGGAAACAACCTACCTGTCTGATTTAGGAGTGTCTGCACTGCAAGGTGAAGGAGCAAGGCTCCAAATGTCCCCACAGGGTCCCCTAACGTGCTGTGGCTCATTAAAAGGTATCGTTCAGTGTATGCATGTCCAGAGGTAAATCTGACATCGCAAACAGATTTATATCATCTAAAGTAAATATGTGATTTGTGTCTTCTAAAATTTATTCTGTGGAAAGGATTCCATTGAAATGTGGAATTTCATCACCTTTTTGTCAAGTATCAGAACCTTGTACCATACAGAAGTCTGTATATCCAGAAAACTTTCTTAAACTGCCAGGTGATCTTCCTATTTTTTTTTTATGAAGTTAATTTCAACAAAAATAAGATTCCTAAGTGAAAACTGCTTTTTTAGAATGTGGGCCTATTTTTAACCCAGGCTGATACAGTCCTCCTGAGGGATTTTCTTCTTACGGAGTTTTTGAAATTAAGCATAGCCAAGGAGACACACAGACAGACAGACACACACACACACACACAGACACACACCCGAAACACTACCCTTTAATAGAGCTTACTAGGAAGTTGAACACACACACACACACACACACACACACACACCCCCCGAAACACTACTCTTTAATAGAGCTTACTAGGAAGTTGAAAGCAGGCTCATGTGGGCCCATTCCTAGTAAGATGACTGTATTAACAACACCCTGCAGCGTAATGAACAGTTTCATGTGATTTGCTCAGAAAATGTTTTGTTTAACATCTGTTCAATTAGTGTCTCCATCTCATTACTGAAGTTTGTCTTCGGACCCACAGGTTCATTTTCCTATTGGATGTTCGGAAAGGGATTGCACTTGGCGCGCCCCAGTACCTCTGTCTGCATAACCCTCCAGATACAATCAGGGAGATAAGGGTCGATGGCAGTCTGTTTTCCTCATGTTTCAGGACAAGACTTCCTCACACACAGCACTTCTCACACTTGTCCCAAAGCAAGACATTTCCAGGGTGGAAAAGCATCCCAGTTTAGCACTGAGCTTGCTCTTTTGAATAGGAAATACAGCAGTACGAAAAATCTCTCTCGTTTGAACCAGTTTACTGCCATTAAAGTGAGTAATGAGTTAGGAATGTGTGACAATTTAATTATAAATTGTAATTGAAAAGCAGTTGAAGTGGAAAAAAACAAAGCTAGACAGTAATTAGAAAAGGATTTAGCTCTCCTTTGTTTTAGTTAGTAAATTTATGGACGATTATGGTTGTCGCCTTTTATAAAAGGAAAACATATTACAAAACATAAAACAGATGTTTCTTTTAACAAAGCAGATTGTCTCTTTATTACCGTGACTATCTGTCAATGATATGGGGAAGGTCTTTATCTCCTTTCTTGTTGTCAATTAGAAAGGGGAACCAAAGATGTCTGTGGGAAAAGAAGATCAATTTGTACTAGTCAGAAAGTCTTCTCAGAGACATTTATGATGTCTGTAAATGTTTGAGGCTACAACAAGGTACTGGCTAAATACTGTGAACTCAACAGTGATGATATGTGAATACCTCAGGGGTATTTCTTAGAACTCTTCCAAGTCAGATTGGGCAGAATGAGGGTCATGGTGTGGTTGGAAGGAAAAATTCTTGTAAAAATTGTGGCTCCCAGAATACAGCAGTTAGCAATTTCCTTAAGAGTTCTGAGTGAGGTGGTACAGGTAATCATACTTTTGTCTGAATAGAGAAGATTGCCTTGAGACTGCTGTTTGTCTCATCAGTCATTTCTGCTATTACACAACTAAAAAAAGCAGTCTTTGCAAATAAATGAGAAACAACTGTGGATCATGTTTGGCTCTGATCCACCACAAGAGTGTCCATAGTAAGTGGCTCATCTTTGAATATAAAAACACCATTTGGAGAAGAAAACAGTAAAAGGAGAAGAAAAAAAATACATAGAGAGCTAATACAGCATGTTTGCGTGTGGGGTAATGCGTGCCTTTTCCTGCATACACGCAGGTAGACCTCTCTAATCCAATTGCTATGAACCCCTGAAGGTGTGGGGAAATAACATTTTGAAAAATGGAACCTTATTTTAAGTGCACTATACATTGTAAAAAGGTAATTATTTAAAGACAGTCACTGCTTAATTTACCTGTTTGATCTGCTTGAATTTTCATAATTTAGATCCTTGCAGAACAAGACACAACTATATAAACAAGATGGTGACAGGTATGGGGGTGGGTGGAGTTGGTGGTGGTTAAAACACACACACACACGCGCACACACACACACACACACACACACATTGCCAACAGATCATAATTTCTCCAGCCAGTACACTACTGCTGGAAAAATTTTGAGGTATACCAATTTCCTCACATATATGTATCCATTTCTTCATGTGAACTAGGTCTTTGACTGCCATTTCCTTCCTAATGAAGTAAAGTATACTCACAACGGTTGCCCAATTCTTGATGAAGACACAGTGAAGCTTAGACTTTACAGGTAAGCAGCACAGAAGCATTGCTCATTCTTTGCCAAATAACCATTCTGTGTAGTCCTTTTCCTTTGGATAGGTAATATGACGAGAGTTACTAGATTTCAAACAAGTAAGTAATTAGTAGTAGAAACTAGAGACCTGAGTGGGTGAGGCAAGACTTGTAGCGACCTTTCAGTTCCTTGTATTTATATCATCTTCCTTGAGGCTTTTCTATGGTAAATTATTAACCCTATCCTGTTTCCTCCTGGAGTTCTTATATACGTATCTCTGTTGACCCAACCCCTGAGTTATGATGAAAAAATGGAAATTGCAACTGCACATTCTTAATGAAAATTAGGAGGAAAGTATGTTTCAAAGTGAATGAAATTCTTCTTTTTGATTATCAACTCCTTAGTTATAAGAAGTGCAAGATCTGTTTTTAAGCATATTAAATTTTAAAAAGTTTTAAATACTGAGTTATAGAGAAAACAAAGTGACCACATGATCCAGCAGTTTCATTCCTAGATATATACATGAGAGAAATAGAAATACATATTTACACAAAAGTTTGTACACAAATGTTCATGGCAGCAATATTCATAATAGCCCAAAAGAGGAAACAATCTAACTGATGAATTCACCAACAAGTGTGGTATATCTATACAATGGAATATTACTCAGCTGTAAAAAGGAATGAAGTAGTGACACATGCTACAATATGGATGAACCTTGAAAGCATTATGCTAAGTGAAATTAGCAAGTCACAAAAGGGCAAATATTGTATGATTTCATTTATGTAAGATGTCCAGAAAAGGCAAATCGGTAAAGACAGAAAATAAATCAGTGGTTGCCAGCAGTTGGAGGAGGGGTGAATGAGGAGTAACTGCTAATGGGTGTAGATTTTTGGGGGGAGGGATGATAGAAATGAACTGGAATTAGAGAGTCATGATGATTACATAACCTTGTAAATATACTAAGAACCACTGAATTGTAAACTTTAAAGAGATGAGTTTTAGAGTATGTGAATTATATTCGAAATAAAAAGTTAATTTAAAATTAAGCTCATGGTTATGATACTGCTTACTTCATAGAAGCAGCTGAGAATTCAGTGTAAGTAGAGTAGTCCTTATATGATTTTTCACTTGGGTTTTGTTGCTTTTATGAGTATTTGGCTAAAATACCTCAGCATGAATTTCCCATAAGCACTAGGCTAATAGTAGCATAGAGTTGTGTAGCAGACAGTGAATTATCCTATAAACACTTACGATCACCTACTATAGATCAGTCCCATGCTGGGCATAGGAAACACAAAGATAAGGATATATAGACTCTTGGTGCTCACAGTCTGATTCAAAAGATGGGTAGATAATTGTGATGCAGAACCACAAGTGTGGAAAGACAGGCATGAACCACATGCTCACTTACAAAATGGGATGGTGCCGAAGGATTCCCTAGGAAGTGATGCAGTCAGCATACGTACGGGCATTTGATCGTCCTACTACTTTACAGTTAAAAAATAAATTAGCTTCAGAAAGCTTGCCTGGAAGGACTGAAAAGCTGGTGAGTTCTGGCTGTTCCCACTTCTTCCTGGAGTTTATAAAGGGAGGAGCACACAGGGCAGAGTTAGAGGACCTGTCAGTCTTCTGGGTCTTGAAGATTTCAAATAGATTATTCAGAGGAGCTGGAGGCAGAAAATCAGGGGGCATGCTTATTCCCGTCTTCCTTCATCTCCAGCCCCTTTGGCAAGCTGCTTGACGTCTCTATGCCTCGGTTTCCTCATCTGTAAAATGGGATGAACTTCGCCCATCATAGATCCCTGTGATAATTAAATGAGATACTCTTTGTAAAGAGTTTACCACCTGCCTGGGCCATAATGAAAGCACATCCATATGACTGACACGTAGTTAGGAGCTGCATTATTGATGCATGCCTCACCCCTTCACTCCTGAATTAAAAGTCAATCCATAAATTACACATGCTGGATACTGTTAAATTCCGCACATGCTCGAGGTGAGACTCTGGGCTCACAGCAGTCATTCAATACTAGAATTGATGATATATTTGAGATGAGGTGTTGAAAGAAGGGTCATTGGAGAGGGAACAGAGAAAAAGATGTTGACACCCAGATAAGGTGAAGGGAAAAGAATAGAGATGTTGGGAGTAGAGGATAAAATAGAATCCAAACTCTACATAATAGACAGGCTTCGTGAAAGCCCATCTTTAAATTTCAAGCCGCGTAAGGACACTTATCACAAGTACCTGAGGACCCACACTATCGCCTTTGCTCTGTTCCCTCCACAGATTTACTGAGACAGACACCTTCGTGGAAACCTTTAACCTGCGGGTTTATCTCCTGGAACCAGACTGTAACATCATCCGTATGAGTGACAGTGCCCTGGAGGTGTCTGAATTCTATGGCCTGTCCCGAGCCATTGATAAGAACCTGCTCAGATTCGATTATGACAGGACGGCTAGCCTGGAGTGTACAGTCAGCCTGGACCCTGTGGGCACTCGGCTGCCAGCCCATGGCCAGGTGGTTCTGGTGGAGCCTCAGCCGGAAGAACCTCGCGGAGATCAGCCACACAGTTTTTTCCCCGAGTCTCGTAGGATATCTTTTAATACTTACCTGGATGTTACTAAAACTGACAGATCTGTAAATGGTCCTCTTCTTCCATGACAGAGTTTTACTTGTCATTTGTAGCTGGTAGAAAAAGTGTAAGTCAGTGGTTAAGAGTGGAGACTTCGGAATCAGAAAAACTTGGGCTTGAAAATGGCCTCTGCTGTTTATTTCCCGTGTTTATTTTAGGCGAGTTACTTAATCTGTCTAAGTCTCTGTAAAATGGACAAGGATAGTGGCGGTTCCATAGGGTTATGTAAGGATGGGAATACGTGAGACCACATGCACACAAAATGCGTAACACAGTGCCTGGCTCTTAGCGGGTGCTCAATAAATGGCAGCTGTTATTGTTAATAGTAGGTGGCACTGGCAGTGGTAGCAAGGGTAGTTGGCGAATTGAGTAAATATTATTTATGAGCAGGTTGGAGGTACAGCTGTGGGTAGCAGCCTGTGGTTTAGATCAGGAAAAGCTGATGGATAATACTCCTTCTGTTATTCATTTAATCATTACATTTTGGGCACGTCTTCTATGCATACTAGTGTTCTAGACGCTGGGAAGTCCAAGAAATACAAGGAAAAATCACAGTCATAGTAACACCTTGAATTTGGACTGCAATTTATAGCTAGACACTTGCACATCAGCCATCTCACTGTCTTCATCTCAGTCTTTGCAGCCTTCTGGGTAAGACATAGAATACCCACCTTGTACCTCAGGGAAATGTGGGAAAGGCCACTAGAAAGATGAGTGGCCTGTGAGCTTCACAGTGCTGTGCAAGAGTGAAAAGTGCAATCGGGCAGAGACATGAAGACTGTACTGGCGGGATGATTAGTTTTCAGGGGAAGAGGGCAGGTTGATTCAGATGGTCAGTGAATATTTCAAGAAGGGTTTAGTAAAAGGGTTAAGTGGACCTGGAAAGGTATGCAGGATTCCAGTGTGTGACAAGCACAATGGAGAGTAAATTTCAGCGGGTAGAGTATTTTAGCAGAGACTGCGTGATGGTGCCATGGAATCGGACTCTATAAAGGAAGACCAGGGCCAGACTGTGGAAGGCTACAGTAAGCCTCTATCAGAGATGTTCAAGCACCAGAAAATTCATCTGTTTTTTTTTCTCTCGGTAACTTCTGGTGGACAAGGAACTGATGGGACAAATGGCTGACTATTCTTTTTAGTAAAGAAAATGACAGGTTTTCAGAGTGATGACAACCCGTGCAGTGAATGATTGGAGGTTACACATGAGTATTCTCAGGGCGGTGGGAAGGCATAGGTATCCGTGGGAGGGAGGGTTGGTTTTCAAATTTTACAATCACTGTGTATGAGTGATGATTTTAATTCATTGCTGTTCATTCTAGAGCTGGGAACAGAACTGAAGTGTCCAGGCGGCAGGTGTACCCTGGGACTGAAGACAGTAGGAAGTCTCACGATGAGCTGCGAGGAGTTCCTGCGGATGGGGCTTCGATATCAACATCTGAATCCCCCTTCTCCCGACATTGATTATATCTCCGTCCGACTGGACCTCACAGACCGCAGGAGTAAAACCGTATACAAGGTAGAGTTTGTGGGGTTATGTGTCTGTGTCCCCAGCTGATCCACAGCAAGAGAACTAGTTCATGGGCTGTGCATGCTGGCTTCCATACCGAGGAGAGTTCCTGTGCAGTTGTGGGAGGAACAGCCCGTGACTGATGGGAAATGCAGGCTTATTCTGTCAGTAAGTACTCAAAGCAGTAGCCTTCACCTATAATATTGGCTTATAACTTCCCATTCTAGCTCTACCATCACTAAAGCATCTTAGAAAGGACCAGGGTTACATGCTAACCTTCTCCCTTTCCCCTCAATACTCTTCAGCTTGTCACTTCTTCTTTTGTCACACCTTCTCTTGATATTCCACCTACTCCTTTTTTATTAGAACCTCTTTTCATCTGTTAGAGGGGATCCACACACACACTCTGCAAGGCCACGGGAGACTGGGAGAGAGGGAGACCTCAGTCCTGCTTTGATGGTTTTAGCAGATTATGTCATTTTCACCCTTCCAGACTCTGAGATGGAGGAGTGAGTCGTCAAGGCCACCTCCGTCTTCCAATCTCTTTTAACTTTTCCTGCCCTTTCTTCCTCTTGATCTCTTCATTTTGAGGCTAGCTCTTTTGTTCCTAAGATTTGCCTACATATTCTTGTGCCAGCACCGTATTATTCTAAATATAAACGTTCTAAAATAGATGAATATTTTACAGGTGAGTTCTTCCTCATCGCTTCTCTTTAAAATTTTCTTATCCATTCTCACCTATTCTTAGGTCCAGATAAATAAGTCATCTATGTTAGTTAAAAAAAAGCCCTAAAGTATTTTTATCAGGATTGGATTTAAACTATAAATTATTTTGGGAAGAACTGGAGTATTGGAATACTTACCATACTGAGTCTTCTCATCCAGGCAAAAGTTATCTCTTCTTGAAGGCAAAAATTTTCTTTGCTATATTTCTGTAAAGTTTGCAGTTTTCTTCACGTAAGTTTCGCACGCTTACTAAGTCCAGTCCTAGGCTGGACCGATTGGTCAGTTTGTTTTTTGAAATTATTATATATAGTCTTCTTTTCCTCCATTATATCTTCTCATTGGTTACTAATGACTAATAGGAAAGCTATTTTATGGTCTAATTTTCTTTTGCTGGCTTCTTTATCAAATTTAATTATTCTAAAAAATTTCAATTCTTTGGGCTTTTTAAGACTGTAACTACCTCTTTCACTAATGATAATAATGTTCCCTTTCTTTTTCAGTAATTATTTCTCATTTTTTTCCTGTTCTATTTCCCATTGGTTTGGCTAGGATAATATTAAACATAGTGATGCTTGTGAGAATCATTGTCTTGTATATTTCATCACTGTTAACTGCACACACTGTCCTTTTTAATGCTTCTTGCCTTGAATTCCCTCTTTGAAATTCATATGGTTATATCTGCAAACCTTACATGGTAACTTTGCATCATCCTTTTACTTTTAATATTTGTAAATAATTTTAAATGCCTGTTCTTATATAAGGCACGTATAATTAGGTATTTAATTTCAGAATATTTGTCTTGATCAAGGGAGTATAAGCTATATTTTTGTGATAATGGATATGTGGGGTTTTTTCTATCATCTTGTTTTCTGCTTTCTTGCTAATTAAAAAAATTGTCTTGCAATATAGGTTATATTTTCTTTGCCTTTGTCTTTACTTATTGGAAAACTCTTTATCTCACTTTAAAATTCAGTTCTAAATTAAAAAAAATTCTTTAACCTATTTTTTAATATTAAAAGTAAAAAAATGAAGCAAGATCTCTTCCTTCCTATATATTATGAGGATTGATCCATTTATCCTTTCTCAGGGCACCTGCCCACCCCAGGCTTGGTTTATATAATCTGCCGCTTCAGTTCTAGCATATGGTTGTTATTCCTTATTATTACTTACATCATCTTTTATTTCAGGAAAGCTCTTTTGACATTTGTATCCATGCTGTTAATATATTTAAAATAGCACTCATTTAGGCTTAACTCTAGTTTTGATTGGTCTTATTATAAAGCATCAGTCTTTTTATACTGTGATTTCCTCATCCTTAAGGTTTTAAATTGTAAATCTTCAAACGTTTTTCAGTGGCACGTGAAGAATAGCTACTCTACACTCTGGGCTCTCTCAGCAAACCACCCATTTGCCTTTATAAACCATGCAAGGAGGAGGGGAGGGTTGTCGTCTTCTGTTTCTCTCTTGCACTCTTCTTCTGAGCATTGCTGGCTGGCTTCTGAACTTCCAGGCTGGGGGCAGTGGTCTTGGAGGAAAGCTGGAAAGAGGTCTTATCTGACCAAGCACTGATGGAGTATGACTTCATGCTCTCCAAATCCGGCAGATGTTTCAAGCTGCTTCTTAGTTTCTGGGGCAAGTTCATGGTTCCTCTGGAGACCCCCCCCCCCCACTGGGGAGCCCCCTCATCTTGGAAGAATGCATTTCTAGCCTGATTGGTCAGTTGCAGTTCTTCCTGCAGCTCCTAGTATATGAAGTCTACCTCCAGCTTCTTGCTGCTAGGATTCTTTGCCTTAGATGCACCCTAGAGGTCAGGGTCCAGGATGACCCCAGACCAACCCTCTGTCCCATGTGCTCCCTATCTGAGAACACTCGTATATTCCTTCCTG
Organism: Camelus ferus; assembly: GCF_009834535.1. Taxonomy (NCBI): domain Eukaryota; kingdom Metazoa; phylum Chordata; class Mammalia; order Artiodactyla; family Camelidae; genus Camelus; species Camelus ferus. The sequence continues at coordinate 172,261 of NW_022589675.1, read as the reverse complement.
CCACAAACAAGGACTCTGGACTGATCCCAGCACAGATATTATTATTCTCCTGCCTCTGCCCACTTAGCTTCCTCAGGTGTGAGCCCAGCATCAGCCCTCTGTGTGCTCCACCTGTAAAGGACACACTGTAAGGCTGGTGCGAGGGAGACTTCTCTCCTGACACCTGGGACAAGGGATGCAGCATTGCCCCACCCTTCCTCCTCATAGAGGTGTGTGGTGTTGCTGTCCAGGGGGTTATTCAGCACAACACAGCACTTTTCTCTCCAAATAAATCTCTTTCTCTTAACCTCTCACAACTCTTATATCCTTATAGTGGGGAGAGGGTTCTGGAGTCTGGAACTGGTTCCAGACAACTTGCTTTGTAAATCTTCCTATTGTGTCTGTCTCACGTTTACTTTGAAGTCTGTTAACCCTTTTATTGGAACTTTAGTTGAGATTGAGCCAGGAAGAACTCCATTTTTAATATTCTGTTACATACAGATTGCAACTCCTAGTTCAGTTCCGGTGTTCAGTAGTACTGAACTAATGTGGCCCTGACCTAATGATCATTAAGCCTGGTTCTTTCAACAATGGAACCATCAAATTCTGTGAGAGCCAGTCTCTCCTATGAGGACTCTTCCTGCTGCTAGCCCTTGTTGAGACCTCAGATCCCATGCTGCAAGAAATTTATAATTTCAGTCACCTACTCCTCGCTTGGAGGCCCAGGGTCTTAACTAACTGGACAACTGAGCAGCCATCCTGCAGTTGCCTAAGTACTGAATTATAATGACATTTTCCTTCATCCTGCCATCATCACCTTTGAAACCACATGACAGGAAGTGGATGGGCGTGTGGCCGGAGGAGGTTGGTGGTGTGTGCCAGACACTGATAGTGCTTTACTTTGGCTACCTCGTTTAATCTGCACTCAACACCTGGGGGTCTGGTACTTTCATTTCACAGATGGTGGAAATCAAGATTTAGAAGTTAAACAATTTGTCTAAAGTCACATAAATCATAAGCGTTGGACACAGAGTCAAAAGTACAGTTTCTTCTCATGCCAAAGTGGGTCCCCCTTCTCAGCAAATCACCTATTTGTCTTTAGACAAATTAGAGTCACCAGGGAGCTTTAAAAATACCAGTTTTGTAGTCCGCTCTGTAGAAAAATTAAATTAGAACTTCTGGAAATGGAGCTTGGACATCAGTATGTGATAAAAACTCTCCAAATGATTCTAATGTGCAGCCTGGTTTCAGGTCACTGCTGGATGCCACTCTAGGCTGTGACTTTGTGTTAAATATCATACCATTAACCCTTGTGTTATGGCTTCATTTTTATTGTTTCCCCTTCATCTTTTCTTTCTTCTTTAAAAGTCAGAGAGCGCGTGGTTGCCCGTCTATATCAGAGCTGGCATTCCTAATCAGAGTCCGAGGGCGGCATTCATGGCCATGTTTATTCTGGAAGTGGATCAGTTCATCCTGACCTCTTTGACTACGTCAGTTCTGGACTGTGAGGAGGATGAGACCCCCAAACCCTTGCTGGTGTTCAACATTACGAAAGCCCCGCTCCAGGGCTATGTGACTCACCTGTGGGATCACACCAGACCGGTGTCCTCATTCACCTGGAAAGATCTAAGTGACATGCAGATCGCCTATCAGCCACCAAACAGCAGCCATTCTGAGAGGAGACATTATGAGGTAAGAGGAAGAGAGACAAAGCTGCTCGCCTAGTTGGTATTACGAGTTATTGACAAGGCCACTTCCCTTAGCCTTCACCTTAGCCTGCACATTGATTACCTCGGAAGAGAATCAATCACTGTAAATCAGGATGCAAACCCAAACGCCCAGAGGAACCAGGCAGGTGATGCAAATGAGTGAAGCCTCCTGGAAGGAGATGGTGAGGAACTGAAGAAGGAGCTGGCAATTTAGGATGCAGCTGCAACTCAGCTCCAGCGACGGCTGCATGTGCGAATGCTGATGGATCCAGCATTGCTATAGCTTTCGTTAGTCAAGAAAAGTTGGAAGTCTATCATTTTTTTTGGTAAAAATGTTTCAATTTTTATAATTCAAATGAATATATATGAAAAACAGAAACAGACACACAGAGCTAGAAAACAAACTTGTGGTTACCAAAGCGGATAAGGATGGAAGGTTGGGGAGATGGACAAATTAGGGGTATGCAATTAAAGATATAAACTACTATGTATGAAGTAGATAAGCAACAAGGATATACTGTATAATCATAGTTACTTTCTTGTAATAACTTATGTTGGAGGGAGAAGGTATAGCTTCTGGGTCCAATCCCCAGACCTCCATTAACAAACAAATAAATAAATAAACCTAATTACTCCCCCCAAATTTAAAAAAAAAACAACTAATGATGGAGTATAGACTGCAAAAATACTGAATCATTATGCTCTATATCTGAAACTAATATAATGTTGTGAATCAGCCTTCCGTCAATTTTTAAAAGTTTCCGTTTTAAAATATAGAAGACATATTAAAATTTTAAAACATATTGTGCCAGCTACAAAATATTTCTGAGGGCCACATTTGGCCCCAGGTTCATCAGTTTGAGAACTCTGGTGCCCTGACAGCCTTCCTGCATTACATAGACCATTGAAGTGAGAAATGACTTTGTTTTTAATTCTTTCATTAATAAATTCTTTTGTATTACTTTTCTGTTTGTGAGAGATTTTTTACTTGGATTCTTAATTAAAAAAATTTTTTAATACATACATTTTTATTGAAGTATAGTCAGTTTACAATGTTGTGTCAATTTCTGGTGTACAGCATAATGCTTCAGTCATACATGAACATACATACATTCATTTTCATATTCTTTTCACCATAAGTTACTACAAGATATTTAATATAGTTCCCTGTGCTATACGATATGAACTTGTTGTTTATTGGATTTTGTGAGAATCCTCCTGTATTTCAAAGTGAGAGACACTGTGCCAGAGTTCAGTAGGTGTTCTGTGCAGTTCAGTGGGTCTGTAGATGTAATTCCTGGTGTATTTGTGGGAGAGAGCGAGCTGTGAGTCTCTCTGTTATACCATCTTGGCACCTCCTTCCTGGATTCTTAATTTTTAATTAATAGTGCTAACCCAGGATAGGAGATTCCACAATGTCATCTAATTTCACAATCAAACACTTTCTGTCAGGAAAGTCCTCTGTCTAGTCTAAATTCCCCCTGCTGCTGTTTCAGCCTCTCTCCTCTTGTTTTGTATCCAATGGGAGTAGAGAACAGCTGGTTACAGACTTGTATGTAACAACCCTTCACAAACTTAAAAACCTACCAGCAAGTTGCTTCAAACAGGATGGAAAATTTAAATGAGGAGATTGGTACAGACTTGAGTGCAGGTTTATTGAGGAAAATGAGTGTCCCTGGGGTTACCAGATTGCTCTCCATCTAGTTTAGGCATTTTCAGCATTTAGCCTCAAGGGTAGACAAAAGACTTCAGTATGTAAGTGCCAGGCTTCACCCTTTGCTTTTATTTTCTTCACTTCATAATAGACAAGGGCAGCTGTTGTTTTCTTCCCTGCCCTCACCTCTCATTCCTTCCATATGATGAAGTAATTTCTCATTAGTTCTCCAGTGTTACCTCAAGCTTACAAATGAAGCACGGCTGCTCTGGCTGCTTCGTGTGTGTACTTCCTGGCATTGTACGATGCAATCATAAAGCGGAACCTGTCCAAATGTGTGACTTTTGTTTGTTTTGTTAGAAGGTAACTTCCAATTTTCTCAGTGGAGATTATGCATTGTTGAGATTATGGAGGCTGGGAGCTGCCTGGGGTGGGACTTCAGAGAACAGAGCAGTGGCCAGAGCTCCTGAAGCTAGCTGATCCTTTCCTGGGCTGTGAGACCAAGGCAGTCCATTCTCTTAAGCATGAAAATTCAAATTCACTTTATTAGGCACTACATTTATTTTAGAAGAAAGTTCCTTCATGAGAACATAATATATTGTTTCATACTGCTCAGCCTCGTAAGCACTTCCCTTACACCTCCAACACGGTGTCCCCGACCTCAGCATAGTTTCATTTTTAATCTGTTTCTTGGCACCCTTGGATCTGTTTCTTTTGTTATGTAGCATTTGCTGACATAGTACTCTCTGCTTTATCTCTTATCCTCTCCAACAGACCACACATTCTTCAAAAGTAGGCAGTGTGACTTCGTTTTTGAATTATACCTCATCCTCCCCTGTCAGCACCTGGAATAGTACATATGTAGCACATAATAAGGCTCAAAACGTACAACCCCACTTTACCAGTTATGGATTTCATGAGAGTAAATAAAATCTAGGTATTTAATAATATGTCTAGTGGGATGGGTGCCTTAGATCAGGATCTCTTAAAAGCAGCACCGTTGGCATTTTGTACCAGATAATTCTTTGTTGTAGGGGCTGTCCTGGTCATGGTAGGATGCTAATAGCATCCCTGGCCTCTGTCCACTAGGTGCCAGTTATACCCCCATACACATACCCATTTCTGAGACCAAAAAGGTCTCCAGACATTCCCAAAAGTCCCCCATGAAATCACCCCCAGTGGAGAATCCCTGCTGTAGACACTATACCTTTGAGAGAGGCTTGAGTGGTCTGATGCAGGACTGACACAGTCTCCTGAACAGATGGAGGGACATGTCTCTAGCATATTTGCTTATTTCAAGTTAAGAAATTCTTTTATGGAGAGGAAAATGTAAAACCACTGGTGAACTAAGGAATAAAATCTAGTGCCTGAAAAAGTGAGGTCTCATTGTCAAAAATGAGATCAGACAGCAGCAGAAAACTGGATTCATTTTGCCTCCATCTGTAGTGTATACCCCAGAAATAATGGTATTTTAGGCTGTAAATTGTCACTGTGTGGTTCTTACGCAACTGTTCATTTACAGGTGGAGCTGGAGGTATATGACTTCTTCTTTGAAAAGAGCGCACCTATTTCCATCCTCATCTCCATCAGAACGGCAGATACAAATGCCCCGCGAGTGTCCTGGAACACAGGTGAAGTGCGATACAGGAGTCAAACAATATAGCCCTGAAGGGAAGACAGGAAAGTGTATGGGTCAGGAAAAAATAGGTAGTTTTATTTCCATTTCACACATGAGGCAACTGAAACCCAGACAGGTTAAGGGCATTGGGGGGGGGGGGAGTTTCTTGTTTTGTTTTTCCTACTATCAGGTTGAGAAATTTAAATCCAGAATTTGTATATCCTGAAACCAAGTTCTTTCCTCTGTAGGAGTTAAGCCAAAAGACCCTTTTCCACTGACTGAGGCAAAAAAGTGACTATTTGTGATATTGAGCACATCTGGATTGAGAGAGAAAAGGTGTCCAACTCAAATTGTTCAGAAGAATTGAAGGAAGGCATAGTCTGTAATCCACTGTCTTATTTTTAAGTTAGGTTGCATAGAAATGAAGAGTTTAAGCTGCTTCATTTGTTTTTTCTATTTTTATTTTTTAATTGAAGTATAGTTGACATATAATTTTACATTAGTTTCAGGTGTACCACATAGTAATTAAACATTTTTATATATTATACTGCATTTAAAGTTATAAAGTATTGTCTATATTCCCTGTGCTGTACAATGTTTCTTTGTTGCTTATTTATTTTATACATAGTAGTTTATACCTTTCAATCCCCTACCCCTATCTTCCTCTCCACCCTCCCCCCTCCCCACTGGTACCACTAGTTTGTTCTCTATATCTGTGAGTTTGTTTCTGTTTTTCAGTATTCTTTGTTTTATATTTTAGACTCCACATATAAGTGATAACATAGAGTATTTGTCTCTCTCTTTCTGATTTATTTCACTAAACACAATACGCTCCAGGTCCATCCACATCATTGGAAGTGGTAGAATCTCATTCTTTTTTTATGGCTGAGTAATATTCCACTGTATATATAAATCACATCTTCTTTATCCATTTATCTGTTAATTGACACTTGGGTTGCTTTCATATCTTGGCTGTTGTAAATAATACTGCTATGAATATTGGGATGCATGTATCATTTCAAATTAGTGTTTTTGTTTTTTTCAGGTATATACCCAGGAGTGTAATTGCTGGGTCATACAGTAGTTTTATTTTTAGTTTTTTGAGAAACTTCCATACTGTTGTTCACAATGGCTGCACCAATTTTACATTCCCACCAATAGTGTAGGAGGTTTCCCTTTTCTCCATATCTTTGCCAACACTTATTATTCATCTTTCTGATGATAGCCATTCAGACAGGTGCAAGGTAGTATCTCATTGTGGCTTTAACTTGCATTTCTCTGTTGGTTAGTGATGTTGAGCCTCTTTTCATGTGCCTGTTGGCCATCTGTATGTCTTCTTTGGAAAGTGTCTCTTCAGGTCTTCTGCCCATTTTTAAATGGATTGTTTCTTTTGTTGTTGTTGAGTCATGTGAGATATTTATATATTTGCATATTCAGTAAGTTGTTTTTTCATTTTGTCAGTGATTTCCTTTGTTGTGCAAAAATTTTTTAGGTTTCATTTGGTCCCATCTGTTTATATTTGCTTTTGTTTCTTTTGCTTTAGGAGACAGATCCAAAAAAATATTGCCACAATTTATGTCAGAGTGTTCCACCTATGTTTCCTTCTAAGAATTTTATGATTTCTGATCTACATTTAGGTCTTTGATCCATTTTGAGTTTTTTTTTTTTTTTAATATGGTGTTAGAAAATGTTCTAATTTCATTCTTTTACATGTAGCTGTCCAGTTTTCCCAGCATCACTTATTGAAGAGATTGTCTTTCCTCCACTGTATGTTCTTGCCTCCTTTGTCATGTATTAATTGACCATATGTACATGGGTCTATTTCTGGGCTTTCTATTCTGTTCCATTGATCTATGTCTGTTTTTGTGCCCATATCATACTGTTTTGATTATTGTAGCTTTGCCTGGTTTTGATATCAGGGTAATGGTGACCTCATAGAATTAATTTGGCAGTGTTCTCTCCTTTTCAGTTTCTTGACATAGTTTGAAAAGGATAGTTCTTAGCTTTTTTATACGTTTGGTAGAATTCTCCAGTGAGCTGTCAATCCTAGACATTTGTTTGTTGGCAGTTTTTAAAAAATTACTAATTCAGTTTCACTACTAGTGATTGGTCTCTTCAGATTGTCTGTTTCTTCCTGATGCAGTCTTTGAAGAGTTTCTGTTTCTAGAAATTTATTCATTTCTTCTAGGTTGTCCAATTTGTTGGCATATAACTATTAATAGTATTCTCTTATGATTTTTTATATCTGTGATATCAGTTGTTATTTCTCCTCTTTAATTTCTTATTTTATTTAAATCCTCTCTATTTTTCTTCATAAACCTGGATAAAGCCTATCAATTTTGTTTATCATTTCAAAAAAAAACCAACTTTTTATTTCATTGATCTTGTTTTTTTTTTTTTTTTTTTGGTCCCTATTTTATTCATTTCCTCTATGGTCTTTATCATTTTCTCCTTTCTTCTGACTTTGGGCTTTGTTTGTTCTTCTCTTTCTAATTCTGTTCAGTTGTAGGTTAGGTTTTTTTTTTTGAGATTTTTCTTGTTTCTTGAGGTAAGCATGTATTTTCCCTCTTAAAACTGCTTCTGCTGCATTCCATAGATTTTGAGAAGTTGTGTTTTTATTTTCATTTGTCTTGAAGTATTTCCTAATTTTGTTTTTATTTCTCCATTAGCCCAGTGGTTTTTTAGTAGCATGTTGTTTAGTCTCCATGTGTTTGTATTTTTTCCCATTTTTTCTTCCTGCAATTAATTTCTAGTCATACTTGGTTGGAAAAAAATGTGTGATATAGTATCTATCCTCTGAAATTTTCTAAAACTTGTTTTGTAGCATACCATGTGATCTGTCCTGGAAAATGTTCTGTGTACACTTGAAAATAATGTGTATTCTGCTGTTTTTTGATGAAGTGTCCTGTAGATATTTATTAAGTTCAATTGGTCTAATGTGCCATTTAAGACTTGTTTCCATATTGATTTCCATCTGGATGATCTGTCCACTGATGTAAGTGGAGTATGAATTCGCCTACTATTATTGTGTCATTGTCAATTTCTCTCTTAATTTTGTTTGGTATTTGCTTTATATATTTAGATGATCCAGTGTTAGTTATTACCAAATGTTATGTCCCCTTCTGTTGATCCCTTTATCATTATATAATGCCCTTCCTTGTCTTTTGTTATAGACTTTGTTTTAAAGTCTGTTTTGTCTGATATGGGTATGCCTACCCCCGCTTGTCATTTTCTTTTGCATGAAACATCTTTTTCCATCCCTTCATTTTTAATGTGTGTGTATATTTAGCATTAAAGTGAACACCTTAATCTTGTAAGCAACACATGGCTGGATCTTGTTTTTTTATCCAATCTGTCACCTTTCTATGACTTTTGATTGAAGCACTTAGCCTATTGGCATTTAAAGTGATTATGGATAGATATGTACTTATTATCACTTTATTTACTTGTTTTCTTACTGTTTTTGTTGTTTCTTTCTGTTCTTTTAGTCTGTTCTCTTGTGGTTTGATGGTTTTATTTAGTGGTAGGCTTGTGTTCCTTTCTCTCTAGTTTTTATGTATCTATTGTAGGTTTTCGATTTGTGGTTCCCTTGGCGTTAGTATATGTTGACCTATAACTATTTCTACTTGTTTTTAACTGGTAGTCATTTAAGTTCAAACACATTCTAACTGACCTACATTTTCTCTCCTCCCCCACATTTTGTGTTTTTGCTGTGAAAATGGTTTTACATCTTCATTTACATTCCTTAAGTGATTATTATAGTTATAGTTGATTTTGCATTTTTTGTCTCTTAATCTTTGTACCAGCTTATTTCAGTGGTTGATCCTCAGTCTTTACTATATATTTGCCTTTACTAGTGGGATTTTTCCTTTTGTATAGATTCTTACTTCTTGTTGTAGCCTTTTCTCTTCCACTTAGAGAAGACCTATAACATTGCTTTTATGACTGATTTAGTACTGCTAAACTAAAAGTACTCTTTTAGTTTTTGCTTGTCTAAGATATTCTTTCTCTCTCCTTCAGTTGTGAGTGATAATTTTGCTGGGTAGAATAACCTAAGTCATAGGTTTTTCCCTTTCAGCACTTTTATTTAATCATTCCATTCCCTTTTGGTCTGCAGAGTTGCTGCAGAAAAATCCATTGATAACCTAATGGGAGGTACCTTGTATGTGACTGTTTTTCTCTTGCTGCCTTTAGAATTCTTTATCTTTAACTTTTACCATTTTAATTATGACATGTCTTGGTGTGGTTTTCTTTGGATTCTTCTTGTTTGGGGCCCTCTGTGCTGCCTGTTTCCTACTTCAGATTCAAGAAGTTTTCAGTCATAATTTCATCAAATACATTTTGGACCCCTTTCTTTCTGTGTTCTCCTTCCCCTGTAATGTGAATGTTAGTATGCTTGATGTTCTTCTAAAGGTTGCTTAAACAGTTCTCATTTTTTAAATTTGTTTTTCTTTTTGCTGTTCTGATTGAATGTTTTCCATTATTCTATCTTCCAGATCACTTATGCATTCATCTGTATCACTTAGCCTAGAGTTAATTATTTCTAGTGCTTTTCATTTCAGTTTTGTATTAAGTTCTGACTGCTTCCCTCCCACCCCATTTTTCTAGTTCATCTATTCTTTTCCCTAGTTCAGGTAGCATTCTTATCACTAATGCTTTGAACTCTTTATCTGGTAGATAGTTTACCTCTGTTTCATTTGTTGGTTTTCTAGGCTTTTTCTTTGTTTGAAATAAAATCCTCTGTCTTCTCATTTTGCCTCTGTGAAATTAGGTGAAAGTTACCTGTCTTGGTCTTGAAATGTGTGTCCTTGTGTGGGAGCATCCCTATACAGTCTACATGTTCCCCATGGCTTTCGTGGGAGAGCTGATTCACATGAACACAGGTCATGTCTTTCCTCAGAATCTGTGGCAACTATCAACTTCTAGGGGTTGGGGCTGGTGATGGAGGAGCTAGAGCCAGAGCCAGCTGTGAGCAGGGGATTCTCCTCTGTATCAGGGGCAGTGGTATGTCCCAAGGTATTGGAGCAGAAGCCGTGGGGTTCAGGCCCAAGCCGGCTCCATCCTCCACAACTATGCAGTCTCCTCGTTCCAGTGGGGATTTGCATCTCAGAGTAAGAGTGGCTGGAAAGGGCATTTAGTGTGGGTGGGGGTGTGTTCTGGGGGTGATCCTGCCACTAGTCAGAGCTCCAGACTTCTCCCGATATGCTGCCCCTGTGCACACTGGTAGTGGCTGCCCTTGCCCCATACAGGTGCCATGCGGGGTCTGAACCAGCTGAATCTAAAACTGTGCTTCATCCTTGGCTGCAGCAGTGTTTGCCCTAGTGTGGAGCTGCATGGAAGAGAATCAGGAGCTAAGAAAGAGTGCTTGGCTCAGGCTGGGGCACGTGCTGAGGCAGTTGTGGGAAACTGGCCAGAGTCTTGGGCAGTTTCAGTCTGCTTTCTCTGTGTTGTTTTGAGAGTAAGCAAAAAAATGTATGTGCTCTTCATGAGCAGAGTCTAAATTTCTTTCAGCCCTCTTGCCAGTCCCACTGGTTTTCAGACCAGCTCAGGGGACATGTCCTCCCACTGTTGGATCCCAGGGCAGGGGCATCCAGTATGTGGTTCAAACCACCCACTCCCCAGGGATGATCTCCACCTTCTTAATCACACTCCTCTGCTGTGTCTCCTCCTAGAAGTGCAGGTCCCAACATGATTATTTCTCTTCCCTTCCTATCCAACTCCATGTGGATCTTTCTTACAGCCTTGGTTGCATAAGAGTCTTTCTGTCAGTCTTCAGTCCGTTTCCAGTGAGCATTGCTCCTCATGTAAATGTATTTTTGATGTGTTCATGGGGCAAGGAGGTGCAGGTGCAGTGAGCTCTGTATCCTCCTGTTCTACCATCTTGAGCTCCTCCTGCTTTATTTCTTTTCAGAGGAGGCTTTGTACTGCCTCTCATTTCTCAGTAGACTTATAATGCGCTATATTAGGTCAGGTGTAAATGTAGAGTGTAAATGAAGACTTTTTCCTTTCCTACTAATACCATCAATAGCATTCAAAACATAAGCAGTGTTGGTAGGTTCAGTTAACACAGAAAATATCTGTGTCTGATTTAAATCCTCAGGTGGCAGCTTAAACGAATCACCTCTTATGCTTGTGTGTTTGTATGTGTGTGTGCTTGCAGATGGGTAACACACCACATGTATGTGTTTGTATGTATGTGGGTTTCAGTAGAGATGGACAAAATCAGTTGAGCAGCCTTGATTTATAATCTGCTTCTCTGTTCTATTCTACCTCTGTTTGAGGGATAATGAGAGAAAAGAAGGAATTGATAATCTAAAGTTTAGTCATAATCACATGTTAATTAGATTATTTCTTGAGCATAGAGACTTAATAACATGTGTATGTGTCACCTTTGAAACCTAGGCTTGTTAGAAGAGCTCCAAATCTGACTTTGGCTACAATGGACATCAGAATCCTTTTTAAAATAGAATTTTATTTATTATGAACTTAATATAAGTTCATCATTGGAAACTTGGAAAGCACAATAAATAGAATAAATAGTAATGCATAGGTAAAATAAATAAATAAAAATGGATGAATAAAAATCATTCATTACTCCACCATGAAAACATAACCACCATTAAGATCTTACTGTGTAAATTTCTAGGGTTATTGCTTGCTCTTCTGCCGCATCCCACGATGCCTTGTCCTGTGCTCGGCTGTGCACTCTTGGCTGCAAAACCCGTACTACCAGCCACAGAGATTCTTTATACATGCTTGTCCTCCCTCCCTCCTTCCTTCCCTGCCTCCCTTCCTTCTACCCATTCTCAGTTCTTCTCTGTCTCCCTCCCTTCCCCCTTCTTCCTCCCTCCCTTTCTCTTTTCTTTCCTTTTTCTTTCCTCTCCTCCCTCCCTTTCTCTCCCTCTGTCCATTTCTCTTTCTTTCTTTCTTTCTTTCTTTCTTTCTTTCTTTCTTTCTTTCTTTCTTTCTTTCTTTCTTTCTTTCTTTCTTCCTTCCTTCCTTCCTTCCTTTTCCTTCCTTCCTTCCTTCCTTCTCTCTCTCTCTTTCTTTCTCTTTCTCTCTTTTTCTCTCTCCCTTCATTTCTTCCTTCCTTCCATCTTTCAATATACTATACATCTCAGATTACATGCACTAACTCTGTACTGCAAACAAGAGTAAGGGTGACAAATTAAAATTTGGTGTGACGGAGCCGTTCATAGCTTTACAAGAAAACAAAGCTGATCGCTCAGTAGGGCTGATGTCTCCAGAAGGAGGTGGAACCAGTCTGTGAGGGAAGAGTCAGGGATGGGGTTGGGAAAGGGTGAACAATCTGCCTGTCAGCTCCTTCCATCTCTTGTCTCACCTTGGTCAGTTTGCCTCATTGGATGTTAACTTCCCACATGCCCAGGTTGTGTTACCTGACTCTTCTCAGCAGCCACTGCACAAACTCCTTGAGTCCCATGGTGTGAGACCTGGCCATGGTCACAAGGAAGGTCACACCACAACCTGGTCTTCACCCTTGCGGGCACTTGAGGGCAGCAGTATCAGACAATGAGCCAACGGTGGCAGCCCGAGCTTTACAACTGTGTGGGAACTGTGGGTACCCTCTTGGGACTGCCTCAGCTGGAAAGCAGGCAAATGGTCAATGTTAGGAGGCAGGGAAATCTGAGCACATTTGAGAGGAAGCATTAAAAATGGGTTCACCACTGCACTGTCTTTAAATTTTATCAATTTGTTTCTTTAAAAGGCTTTGCTCCTTTTCAAGAGTCTCTGCAACCTGCTGACCCCCAGCTCTGCTGGGTAATGGGAATGGCTCGTGATGCTACAGCTCTCTGTCTCTGACTGGAGTGTTCAGTCTGGAATCTGTGTTCCTGCTCTGAGTAGCATTTGCTCTCTCTCCCCAGATTCTCTCCAGCATGCTGGGTCCAAGGAGAAGTTTTATCTTTAATTTCTCTAGTTACAAAGGTCCCTTTCTTATTAGGGTCTAGACTAAAATACAGCCCCTACTACAGAGTGTCAGACACTTCCTGCCTAACATCATTAAACAGTCCCCTAGCTGAGTAGCTCTGTATTTGTATATTTAGCCACTTTAATTTTCTGTCCTGTGGGATACTTACGCTCTTATAATTTATATGTAAAAGCACTTTTGACTCTTTTGCCCACTTAAAATATATGAATGCTGCCTTTGAAAAACTCCTTGTGGACATTTCTGAACTGGAGACCACTGTGAATGTAACATCTGTTATTTCCTCCTAGTATTTATTTTTGGCATCATCATGCCTCTAAACGATATATCATAAGGAACCAGTTGTCAGATTGAGGTTAGTAGTACTAATAGTAAAAATATTACTCAAAAGCTAAATTCTAGTTTCTTAAGAAACTTTTGAAGATACAATTTTTAGCTAGTTTTGTGAGTGAAAATTCATTCATCTTGTGTTAAAGTGGGTATGTTGGCATATCATAGAACTTCCCAGGACACTTTTCTGCTTTCTCTTGCAGGTCTGAATCTCCTGGAGGGACAGTCTCGGGCCATCACTTGGGAGCAGTTTCAGATTGTCGACAATGATGGCATTCATGATGTCCAGCTGGTTACTGTGGGTGGCCTGCACCATGGGCAGCTTACCCTAAGAGGTGGAGGACCAGCTTTCTAACCTAGAGAAGAACCCAAGAAGTATTTTCTCCAAAAGCAAATCATATTTAACAGGATGTATATATAGCACCTCTTGCGCCCCATTTCTGAATGAATTATCATATTCTTAAAATCTGGAAATCTGGGAGCCATTGGCCTTTGTATTTGGATGCTCAAATCAATGGATGTCCATTTACGAGTGGTATTTTGTACTTGAGTCATCATTTAAATCTCAGTTTTGCTTTCTGGAGCCACGTAGGGCTCCTTCTAAATATACTCCTTAACTGATTATCTTATCTCAGTTCAAAGATAAATCATAGCCTTTTCATTTCTCTGCTTCAGAGAAATGCACTGAAAAATATAAAACTTACCTTTTTTAAAAAAAGAACTCTTTAGTAATAATTATGCTATTATGTTATTAGTAGCAGCTACCATAGTTTAAAAGAAATGAATTTATAGTTTTAATTATAATTGTAAGGGTGATAGTTAATAAGGTAATGGCCCTAATAAACATATCCATACTTAATGATAATATAGTCCATTCCTTGTAGTGAGCTCAGAGGATTTAATTCAATTATCCTCTTAGTTTGCCTAACTATAAAGTAGTAAGAGACCTCTTATTTATCATTATTTGTGATTAGGGAATTCTGAAATCAAAAATAAAATGATGAATTCTCTTACCTAATCCCAGGACAGTGGGAGTTTAGCTTAAGCCGGATGGATCAGTTAGGATGGGTGTTCAGCTGAATGTAAGGAAAACCCAACTACAGCAGCTTAAAAATTCAAGAGTTATTTTCTGCTTGTGACAAGTTGCCTAGAGGTAGGTATTCTGTATCCATGATACCAGCGGCTCTTTTCTGCTCTGCTGTTGGTCACAGGATGGTACCTACACCTCCAGGCTTCTAATCAGCACTAGAGAAAGGAAGGAAGAAAGAGAGAGAATAATAAAAAAAAAAAAAAGTTATGCCATCTAATTTTGCTCTATTTAACAACTTTCCCCAGGAGCCTGATACAAGGAAATTTAATTATATTTCTTAGGAAGTTAAATAATATTCCCTAAGTGCAGCAGAGTCTGGGAACTGAGTATTTTAAATGGTCATATTGCCATTCCAAATAAAGCCAGACTTCTAGTAGTGAGAAAGGAGCAGAGAGTGGCTGTTGGGCAAGTAACTCATAGTGTCCATTGTACTAATGTTTAATCCATAAAACTGCAGTGCTGTGGGGAGAGCATTTGGGCACCTGCCATCAGGAACTGTAATAGTTTGTGAAGAGGGAAGCAGTGCTTATCAATACGGTAGAAATGAGGTGGAGAGTCATAGCCCATAATGCCATCATGGTCTGGCTCAGAGGAGGTGGGAAAGAGTGCAAACATTTATTAAGCATTTACTTTGAGCCAGATATTGTGCGAAACATTCTACATACTTCATCTCATGTCCGATTTATGAAGCAGGGTACTATTATTATTCTCACTTTGCACATGAGACTTAGAGAAGTTGACTTGTCTGAATTCTAGAACATGGCCGAGCTGGGAGTTGAACCCAGGCCATTTGATACCAGAGATCTAGCTCTTGGTCGTTAAGCCAGTGATTCTCAAACTTGGCAAGCATTAGACTCCTGGAGAGCTTGATAAAATATAGGTTGCCGGGCCCCACCTCCAGAATTTCTGATCCACTAGGTGTGGGGTAGGGCCTGAGAACTTGCATTTGTAATGTTGCTGGTTCAGGACCACTCGTCTAAGACGTGCTGCCATGTAGGGTGATAGCAATGGGTTGAAGAGTAATTAAAACTTATAATAGGTATAGTATTGTTTGAGTTCTCCCATCCTTACAAGGCAGTATGAAGTAGGTGTTATTATTCCTTTTTTTATAGATGAGTCTCAAATAAATTAAATACCTTGTCCAAGTCCAACCAGGTAATAAGTTTTCCAGTCTGTATCCAAATCCATGTCTGTGGGGCCCCAAAGCCCACGAAACAATCTCCGATTTTTCCAGGGGAGGGAGGTACTGGCTGAACCACTTTCCTTAATGACCCCTCCTCCAGTGCTGCTCTCATTAACCTGCTGCCTCCACACCCCCTTTTTCATTCAGCTCCACCTCTGCTCTTTCCATCAGGGGGCAAGGGGTTTCTCTTCACTGTGGCTGATCTTCAGGCTGGAGTCGTTCGATATCACCATGACGACAGCGACTCCACCAAAGACTTTGTGGTCTTCAGGATATTCGATGGCCAGCACAGCATCCGACATAAGTTTCCCATCAACATCTTGCCCAAAGACGACAGTCCCCCGTTCCTCGTAACCAACGTTGTGATTGAACTGGAGGAGGGGCAGACCCTGCTGATCCAGGGTTCCATGCTGAGAGCTTCAGACATGGACTCCAGTGATGACTACATCTTCTTCAATGTCACAAAACCCCCACAGGCTGGAGACATCATGAAGAAGCCAGGGCCAGGACAGATAGGTAAGTCTCAGACAGCCAAGATCCATCCTGTGTTGAATAGAAGTGGCGAGAGTGGGTATCTTTGTCTTGTTTCTGATCTTAGAGGAAATGCTTTTAGTTTTTCACATTGAGTAAGATGTTAGCTGTGGGTTTGTCATGTATGGTCTTTATCAGGTTGAGGTATGTTCCCTCTATGTCCATTTTCTGGAGAGTTTTATCTGTTTAGATGTTGGAAGTTTATCAGATGCCTTTTCTGCATCTTTGAGATGATCATGTGATTTTTATCTTTCCTTTTGTTAATGTGATGTTCACATTGGTTGATTTGCATATATTGAGCCATTCTTGCGTCCCTGGGGTAAATCTCACTTGATCATGGTGTAGGATCCTTTTAATGTATGGTTGGATTCAGTTTGCTAATATTTTATTGAGGATTTCTACATCTATGTTCATCAGTGATATTGGCCTATAATTTTCTTTTTTTATGATATCTCTACCTGGTTTTAGTATCAGGGTGAGGCTGGTCTCATAAAATGAGTTTGGAATTGTTTCTTCCTCTGCATTTTTTTTGGAATAGTTTGAGAAGGATAGGTGTTAACTCTTCTCTAAATGTTTGGTAGAATTCACCTGTGAAGCCATCAGGTCCTGTACTTTTGTTTTTTGGGGAGTTTTTAAATTACTGATTCAATTTCATTACTAGTAATTGAGCTATTTGCATTTTCTATTTTTTCCTGCTTCATTCTTGTGAGATTGCACATTTCTAGGAATTTGCCCATTTCTTCTAGATTTCCCATTTTATTTGCATATAGTTCATAGTAGTCTCTTATGGTCCTTCGTATTTCTTGGTGTTGGTTGTAATGTCTTTTTCATTTCGATTTTATTGATTTGAGCCCTCTCTTTTTTTCTTGATGAGTTTGTCTGAAAGTTTATCAATTTTGTTATTATTTTCCTAAAAAGCAGCTCTTTGTTTCATTGATTTTTTTTTCTAATTTTTTTAGTCTCTGCTTGATTTATTTCTGCTCTGATCTTTATGATTTCTTTCCTTCTACTAACTTCGGGTTTTGTTTCTTCTTTCTCTAGTTCCTTTAAGTGTAAGGTTAGATTGTTTATTTGAGATTTTTCTTGTTTGCTCAAGTAAGCTTATAACTCTATAAACTTCCCTCTCAGAGTTGCTTTTGCTGTATCCTAGATTTTGTATCATTGTGTTTTCGTTTCCATTTGTTTCCAGGAGTTTAAAAATTTCCTCTTAGATTTCTTCAGTGATCCACTGGTTGTTTAGTAACATGTTGTTTAGCTTCCACATTTTTTTTTTTTTTTTTTTGCAGTTTTTTCTTGTAATTAAGTTCTGGTCTCATATCATTGTGGTCAAAAAAGATACTTGATGTGATTTCAATTTTCTAAAGTTTACTGATGCTTGTTTTGTGGCCTAGCATGTGATCTTTCCTGGAAAATGTTCCATGTACACTCAGAAGTGGTCTTTTGTAGGTGCCCTATGTGTCCTAGAAGTGCACTCGCCTTTTGTCACCAGAACAACATGCTCTCGGTTCTCCCTTTGAGGGCTCTGTGAGTCTTTCCTTTGTGCCGGGCTGACCATGTGGGCAGTCTGGTAGGCTTGGTGGGCCCCTCATCCAGCTGGTTGCCTGATGCAGAGGCTGCTCGTTGCTGGTTGTTGTGACTGGGTTACGAGGCAGCTGACTGAGGAACTCCAGGGACCCTTCGGATTAGTGCTTGCTCCCTGGTGGGCAAAGTCAAGGTCCAGGGGCTCCTATTCCCTGCCCCCTGGTAGGTGAAGCCAGTGGCACACAAAGCTGGGTCCTGGAGTCTGGTAGCAGTACCCAGGGGTCCCAGAGCTGGTGCTGGATCTCTGGTGGGTAAGACCAGTTCCTGACACAGTTGGGTGCAGGGTCCAGGGTGTCCTGAAGCCTGTGTTGCCTTGCTAGTGGGAGAGGAGGGGTGTGGCCCAGCTGGTTCCAATGCAGGGTCGGGCCTACTGGTGGGCAGGTAGGGTCCACAGGCTATGTAGCATGGTTTTCTTATGGTTCGTATCTGCCCCCTGGTGGGTGAGGCTTGTCTGGGGGCTACAGAAGGCTCCCTGGAGAGTGGGGCTGTGGCCTAGGGAATTGTGGGGCTGGCCCCCCCCCCCCCACGGTGGGGAAAACTGGTTCCTGGGTTCTCTGGTGGGTAGGGCCATGCCCAGAATGGGCTGCGGGCTCAGCAGGTCTTAAGGCAGCCTGTGTGCTGATTGTGAGGCTGTGTCCCCACCCAGTGCGTTACTTGGCCTCAGGCATCTCAGTGCTGGTGCTTACAGGCCTGTTGGCTGGGGCAGGGCTGGGTCCTGGCCCTAATCAGGTAGAGGGAAGATTTCACGATGGTGCTTGCCAGAGCCAGTGTCCACATGGTAGAATGAACTCCCCAGAATGGATGCCACCAGTGTCTGTGTCCTCAGGGTGAGCTGCGATTGTCTTCTGTCTCTCCAGGAGACTCTCCAAGATCAGCAGGCAGGTCTGATCCAGGCTCCTGTCAAATAACTGCTTCTTCCCTGGGTCCTGGAATACGTGAGATTTTTTGTGTGCCCTTTAGGAGTGAAGTCTCTGTTTCCCCCAGGCCTCTGGGACTCCTGAAAATAGCCTCACTGGCCTTCAAAGTCAAATGCTCTGGGGCTCTTCTTCCCGGTGCAGGACCCCCAGGCTGGGGATCCCAGCATGGGACTTGGACCTGTCGCTCCTGTGGGAGAGCCTCTGCAGCTGCAATTACTCTCCCATTCGTGCATCGCACACCGGGGGTATGGGACTGACTACATTGCAACCCAGCCCTTCCTACCCATCTTATTTCCTTCTTATGTCTTTAGTTGTAGATCTTTTCTGGTAGGTCCTGGTCTTATTTGTTGGTTGTTCTGCAAATAGTTGTATTTGTGACATGTCTGTGAGAGGAGGTGAGCTCCAGGTCTCTGTGTTCCACATCTTGGCTGATCAATGTTTCTTGAAAATATTTTTCTAATGCCAATTTTCTATATAGCAAGACAGATTTTTTAATTACTTAAAAGCTTTGATAAAAAGCATTTAATATAGATTCCTTGAACAAACTACTATAGATAAAATAGATAAGCAACAAGATTTACTGTACAGCACAGGGAACTATGTTCAATATCTTGTAATAATCTATAATGGAAAATAATTTGGAAATATATGTATAACTGAGTAACTCTGCTGTATGCCTGAAAGTAACACAATATTTAAATCAGCTGTACTTAAATTAAAAAAAAAAGATTCCTTGGGTATATACAATGTACTAAGCAGGGAGTACTTTTGAAGATAAATCCAATATTAATATACCGCAATACCTGGCAGGCTGTTAATAAAAGTGTGTGGTGTTTTGTGGACCCCATAGGCTATCCTGTCCCTGGCTTCCTTCAGAGGGACCTGTTCAATGGCATCATTTACTATCGTCACTTTGGTGGAGAGATCTTTGAAGATTCATTTGAATTTGTCCTGGGGGACAGCCATGAACCTCCGAATCTCTCAGGTGCCACAGGTAAGAGTCTACCTCTGAACACTTTCCCAAAGTCTTGTGCACAGATACCAATTCTGGAAGATGTTATTAGAAACTACATGAGAACAGATTTCAAAGTTTGAGGAGCAATGGATTAAGCAAAATTAAGTCAGTTTCTCTGCAACGTAACTGCTCCATCATTTACTTTTCCAAAGAGTTATGCAAATTTCCATGTGTGCAATGTTTCCAGGATTATTTAACCCGGGGACCCTTTTATACAGAGCATTTCTGAAAATTTGCTCGCTTCATAACACTTAGGAAAAAACACTGACTTTTTTATGTTTAGTGGTTTAAATTACAGGCTCTGTAGTTAGACTGCCTATGTTTTTCTCTTGTCCTTGACATTAACTGACTTGTGCCTCAGTTTCTTCACCTGTAAAACAGGTAAAACAACTTCCTTAAAGAGTGATTGTGAGGGTGAGTGACTTAATACATAAAAAGTACTGAGAACTTTATAGCACATAGTAAGTGCTCATGAATATAACTATTTATTATTGCTTTTGAAGAACACAGTTTTACTACCACTCAAGGATATTATTTAAACATAGAATACAAAAATAGGTAAGGAACCACCGTCCTATAAAAATGACAGAAAAGTAAGAGTCTGAACAACCATAAAGGGGTAGATTCCTTGCAAGGAGAGGATGATTGGTGGTAGGGACAGAAAAAAGACATCTGAAAATAAATGTCACCCACCATATATCGTTCTTTCTACTAGGCATTTAAAACCTATTATCTTGGAAGTTAGCATGTTTGGGGATCAAAGCAAATTTTGAACCTGTTTTAGAATGACTAAAGCATGTGTCCCTATTGGCTATATAATATCATCTCATATTGTCGTGGTCACTGATGTTAGCCAATGCATAGATGGTGAGCTATTCATCTGTTTGCCAAGACAAAGGTAGCAAAAGAGGGTGATCAGGAAGAATGATGTTGGGAGCCCAGAAACTGAAGGAATTAGGTGATTCCTGTTAAGAGGGAATGGAAAATGAATGAGAAAATTCTCAAATCATTTGTTTGACAAAAAAAAAAAAAAATCAATTCCTTTACAAATAGCAGCCTCTTCTTTTCATCAGTGTATATAATTATGCCATTTCTAGATTAGATTTTTGCTTGAGACCTTAGTTGACTTGATAACCCAAAATGGATACTAGTAATAGGATTTATTTCTAAATCTTCTGTTGTATCCATTCAAACTGAGCTGTATTTCTGACTAGAATACTGTATCACTTTTAGCAAATTCTAGGTCTTTTTAAAAACAGAAAACTTAGGACATCTTTTTACTTTTCTGCTGTTGTATGCTTTATGGTTCATATTTTTCATACCCAGAAATACAGATGTCCGTTCCCTCTATAATAAAGACCACAGTAATGAAAACTTTATTGAAACAGAATTATTTTAAAATCTTGGCACAGAAATCAGACTATATTCTACAGAATATCTGAACAGAAGGTGGAGTGGGCTAAACTAGCATCGGGTATCATTCCTGGGGGTGAGAAACAGCACTGGATAATCTCAAAGGAAGATGCAAAAGAAGGAATCAGGCAGGAATCAAAGCTCAGGGCAGAGAAGGGGTCCAGAACCCAGGTCTACAAGAAAGGCTTCCTCCAGCCAGTGGAATATCATAGGGTGAGCCGGATGCTCATGGTCACCGTTAGTCATTGTTACTTCACAGGCTGATTTGTCACTTTATGTTGTGACTCCCTCCAAATCCGTCTGCGGGTGCTTGTGGCCGTAAGTAGACTGGAGGCATGCAGGGGAAGCCAGCAAGCAAGAGCCCAGGGAGTGGGACGGGCGCTACTTTTCCTCTGCCTGGGATGGGTATTTAATTAGGTTTTTTTTTTTTTTTTTTTTTTTTTTTTAACAACCACGTTTCAGTAAAATGAGAATACTTTATTTCTCGATGGAGTTTGTTAAAATAGGATTTTTTTTTTCACCCACAGAACACACACATAGTAATTATTGGAACATGCATAAATATGTAAAGACACATCAACTTAGGCGATCATAACGCATGTTGAAAAATGTGCCCAGCAAGAATTACTACTGGGGTATGAAAAAGCCTGCTTGTACATTCTTCTTATACAAAGAACACATTGGAGAGTAAATTAGCATAGAAAATGGTCTCTTTGAAGGCACAGTAACTATTGTTTCCTTATTAAATCCAGTTTTGCGATGAAGGGGAACCTCACTGATTCACACCATGCCTGGTAGGTCCCAGAGAGAATTTCTGAACTTTGTAGATTAGCAAAAAACTATAATTGGAAAAAGAAATCCTGACACAGATTCCAGGAGACTAGAGAAATGACTGCCATTGTGTTCCTTATTTTGACAACTGGCTTTAGTTTTTAATTATTGAAATGCTTCATAATGGAGTTGTATATATGCTGTATGCTTTTGTAAAAGTAGTGAAGAATGAAGACAGGGAATTAATTTATTGAGCACCTACTACCGGGTACTACTCATTGTGCTATTAGCTATCTCATTTGATCCTGACAACACTTCACTGTAATAGCTGTCATTACCATTCCCAATGTACAGAGAGAAAAACAGAGCCCCAGAGGGGTCAGTGATTTGCCCCAGGCAGCAGAGCTTGTCGGTGGCCGAGCTGATGTTCCAGTCTTTCCTGTATCATAGCCAGAGCTTAACCATGTTTGAGTTTCTGCCGTGTGTTAATTTAAAAAAAAATTCTCTTCATTTTCAAATTGGGTATTGGGAACATCTTTATCTTAGAAAAACTGGCATTGCTGATCTGTGCTTCAGTGACAGTATGAAAATAAATCAAAGCCAGAGTAAGAATACTTTCACGCATCAGGTGTACAGAGACTCACGATGCCAAGCCAGTGTACTGTTTCAAGAGAGAGGAATTGTTTTCTCAGAATCATTTGTGGATTATTGTAAAAAGAAATAAATGTGATGGTAAAACCTGTTTGGTAAAGCGTCTGTGTCCCCTTGCAAGATCCAAACCTGTGAATGTTTGAAAAAATTCTTAGAATCACAAATAGGGCATGTTGACTCATTCAGTTACCAAATGCCGACAAAGAGCCTCCTACCTACAAAATACTATGCCGGATATGGTGCAGCTACAGAAATGAACAAAATATTTATTGAGCATGTACTATGTGCCAGACATTTTTATATACATGGTGATATTTCGATCCTTAGAAAATTCTGTTAGATCGTTGATATTATGCTTAATTTACAAATAAGAAAACTGAAGTTTAAAAAAGTGGAGTGACTTGTTGAAGATCAATAACTACTTGGTGGTAGACTCAGGACTTGAACTGTATGTTCACTGCCAAATTCCCTGTGGTTTGCACCATACTCTGACCCTCCTGACTTAGGGAACTTTCGATCGAGGAGAAACTGACATATAAACTACTAAGTAATAATACAAGACCATGAAATAGTGATGTTTGCCTAGGGATAAGCAAAATTCAGGAGCAATTAATTCCAACTGAGAAACTGAAGAACATATCAAGAGCAGCCTTCAAGGGTAAGAAAGACTCAGGTTGTGGGAAAAAGCAGGAGATAAGCACTCCAGACTGAAGGAGCAGCGTGATCTGAAGCACAGAGGCATGTTTGGGGTCTGGGACTGGGTCCGCTGAGGGTAGCCAGGGTGCTGGGCATGTGTTGAAAGGAAGTAAGAGATAAAGTTGAAAAGTAGGGTGTGTCTGTACTGTGAAGGGTCTTGAATACCATGCTAAGAAATTTGAATAATTCTATCCCTCCTGGGTGATGGTTTAAGAGAAAGTAACTTGATTTGACTTGTATTTCTTAAAAAATAACACCAGAAGGGGCAGGGTGTCGCTCAGTGATAGAGGGCATGCTCAGCATGCACCAGGTCCTGGGTTCAATTCCAGTACCCCCCTTTTAAAAAAAAATAACACTACAGGTATGAAAAGTCAATTTAGTTAGTGGAGTTAGGGCTGATGAAAAGCTGCTGAGACAATGTAAGGAAGAAATTATGAGAGCTGGAGTGAGGCCAGGAGCAGGGGGAATGACAGCTGGGGAGGGAGTGGAGTGCGGTCACTGTTTAGAAAATTTTCTAAGTACAAACTCTGGGACTTGGCGAGGTGTTGTACGTGGGTAGAGAAAGAGGAACCAAAAGTTCTGTCAGGGTTTCCAGGATCTTTGACTGAGGAGAGGGAGGTAGAGGAACCACAGGTTGTTGGAGAAGGGGAGATGCAGAAATAAAACCAGGAACATACTTCGTGTATCACATCCCCCTTCAGTAGCACTCTGACTGCATGAACTACAACTGTGACAATTATGTTCTTAAACTAAAATGAAAAATGGGTGGAGAATGTTCCATTTTTAGCTCATGGTCTTAATAGCTCCTGAATTATTTCAGTAGAAGTATTTTTAAATGGCAGTTTTTGAAAATCATCTTAACGGTGACTGGATGCCGGTGGGGGTGCTTTTTCTTGGTGGTTTTGTTTTGTTTTGTTTTTGGTATTTCAAATTAATGGTACAGATAATTTCTTTCCAGGTAGTAACAATCCATATCACTCCGGTGGATGACCAGCTTCCAAAAGAGGCTCCTGGAGTTTCTCGGCATTTGGTTGTCAAGGAAACCGAGGTGGCCTACATAACTAAGAAGCATCTACATTTTGTAGATCTGGAATCACATGACAGGGAGCTGCTCTACACAATTACAACGCCTCCATTTTTCCCCTTCAGCCACAGGTACCTCTATGAAAAGTCATCACCTGGGCAATTAGTTGAGGGCTGGGATCCAGGATTGAATCGAAAGTGTCAAAATATAATACTGTACTGTGGTTTGGTTGCTTTCTTGGTCAGACATGAACTTATGGTCAATTCAGCATTTATTCTAATCTCAAACTTATCTCACACATCACTTCAGAAGCTGTATTAATTGCTAAGTGACAAGCAGCTTGCAGTGTCTTCAACTCAGGAAGGCTTAAAACAGTCTTTAATCCCCTTTTCTAAACAGAATGTGTGTGTTTTTTTAATTTTAGTGAAACTTACTGAGTCTTCATAACATTTATAGGTATTGCAGGCCACAAAATGGTCATATTCTATGATTCCAATCCAGAAGATGGCATGAATATATGATAATGAGGAAACATTTCTGGGGGGGTGTCTAACTACATCTCACTGTAGTTAGATTCCCTTCCATGATGTCAGCGTAGAAATGTTGTACATACTTTTTGTGGTCATGATGAGAATAGCATTGACGATACTAGACTTAAAGTTAGAACCACCCCACCACCCCCTCCCTGATATAAAGAGAGAATATAAAAATGGAACATTTGAGTTCTTCCTACACTGAACTCTTTTAGCTTTAGAAAATTTGGTTGTGGGCTATTTGATTTAATTTTTCTTACCTGGAAAATGAGCTGATGTGTTCTCTTATGTTTTTCATTAGACACCTGGATGCTGGAAAATTATTTATGGTGGACAGCCTACCAAAGCTAATCAAAAATCCTGCAGCTCCTGGGTTGAAGTCATTCAGTCAGGTAGGATGCTATGCTCAAATGTTGAGAAACATGATGGAAGTGTTCTCTGAGAAGGTATGGCACCCTAGCACTGCTGTCAAGAATATTGGCCTTTGACACCTGTCGCAGGCAGCAAATACTTGATGTCTGTATTCTTTCCGCTTCCACATTTCCATTAAACACATGACATCTATTTGAAAATGCTTAAACTGGATATGATTGCAGAATATTGTTAAAGGTCAACACAGCCTTTTGCATTGATTTAGGTAGCCCAGCATCTGACAAAGCTAATGTGTTTTCTAGAACAATCACAGAGAAAGAGTTTTTTGTATGTTTTTTTTTTTAAAGCAAACTTGTCTAAGCCTCTTGCTAGAGAAAGATGATCTGGGTTAGGGCTCTGATTTAGGGACGTGGTGCATATATTTTTATTCCATCAAATTCGATTTACCCAGAGTCCTACTGTGCTACCGTCCTAGGGCTGCCATAGCAAAGTACTAGGTAGCTTAAAAGGACCAAGACATATTGTCTCACAGTTCTGGAGGCTAGAAGTCTGAACTCAAGGTGTTAGCAGGGCCGCCATCCTCCAAAACCCTGTTGGGGAGTCTTACCTCTTCACAGCGTGTAGTGGTTTGCCAGCACTCTGACATTCCTTGCCTGGTAGACCACCACTCCACTCTCTGCCTCTGTCACCCCATGGCTGTGTTCGCCCTGTGTCTCTCTCTTCTTATAAGGACACAAGTTGAACTGGATTAAGGCCCTCCACCCCACTCCAGTGTGGCCTCACCTTGACTTTACTAATCACATCTGCAATAGCTCTATTTCCAAGTGAAGTCATGTGCAGGGGTGCTGGGGGTTAGGACTTCAACACATCCTTTTTTGTGGGGGACACAATTCAACCCACAGTATCTACTGCCTTCCAAGATCCTTCATTAGCCCTCTTCCTACTCCTGTGGCCTCCACTCCGAAGACCCCACTGGGGTCACAGTAATGGTGAAGGGTGCTCACGCAATAGCTACCCCTGTGGTTTAAGGTGAATTATGCTGAATCTCACTGTAGTTGGAGGTTTAAATGAGTATGTCAACCCATGTGCTAAGTACTATTATTTTATTATTTTTTTTTCATTTTATGTAGGTAAGGACACGGAGGCCTCTCAAGTTTGAGTAGCTTGCCCAATATCATACCACTACTTTATGGTGGAGCTGGGTTGAAATTCAAGTCTCCCATCTTTTATAGAGTTGCCTGGCGTCAAGCCCTTGACATAGTTACCTAATTTCTCTTGTTCTTTTCCCACCGGACTTTAGAAAATGCCATTTGTAAGATAGAGCTTTTTAGAATCTTCAGAGTGATGATGGTGGCATTGACAGCGTTCCACATGCATTAACATGGCGGGTCCCTTTAGACCTCGGTCTCTAGAAGTCCCTGGTCCTTGCACACCGGCGCCCACACGGCCCTGTTGGTTTGCTCTGCAGCACGCTGTGAACTATATGAAAGTTGCCTACATGCCTCCCACGCAAGACATAGGCCCCCGTCCCCGACACGCCCAGGTTGCCTTTTCCGTCAGTAACCAGCGCGGCGGCGCTTTGTACGGCATCTGCTTTAACATCACGATTCTCCCGGTGGACAATCAGGCCCCTGAGGTACGTATGAAAGTTGGTATGAGACGTGGAAAGGAGGGAAGACCTAAGGAAAGAAAGATTTTTTAAGACTTATTCGAAATGCTACCTTTTCTTTAGGCTGTTTCCAAGAACTTGTTTATTTTCCAGCTACAGCGTAGGGAAAAAAAGGGGGGTGGGGGGGCATCCTTCACCTCCCATGGGACTTTCTATCTAAAAGGTGGTATTTTCCAGTTGCTAGATTTGGCATTATTTTCAAAGCTTTATCAAAATCTCTTTCATTTCCTTTCCTTTCTGCTGAGTTTCACGTGTTGATCAGGGGAAGGGGATTAAATTAGGAGTCTCTTAGCAACCAGCTGGGCTCGCTTGCTTGCTCTCCCCGCAGGCCAGCTATGCTGCTCCGTAATCTAAATAAGCTCTTTAATTTTCCAAAATGAGTTAAGCCAGGCCCTTGCATCCTATCCTGTTCCCCTCCTCAATGTTTGTATAAGCTTGAAAGCCCTCGGGTCTCTCATTAAAACCAAAGTACAAAGGCGGTGCTACCTCGTGTGTCTTACCTGCGAGGCTGGGATTCATCCCAAGAATTTGTTCCACACCCGCCCCAGCCGGCTCCCCATGAGAGTGCTAAAGGTAACTAACGTGGCTATTCCTAGGCTTGCTTTTTCCCCTCCACAGCGGAAAGACAAAGTGTGATTACCCATTCATTAGGACCCGGAGGGGACTAGAACTAACACACGTCTCATCCCTAAGGAATGAGCCACCTTCCCAGGTCCCCGCCTGGAACACAGCCCGGAGAGCACCAATGTTCCCGTTCCTGCTCACTCCTCACCATCTCTGCGCTTACTGAGAGTCGTGGGGCAGGGGTCTCACCCCGAGGGGCCAAGGAAGGGGCTTACCCAACCCACGGAGCTGTTCTGATGTATCTAACCAATATTTTAAAATAATGAGTGGCCAACACTAAAACATCGGGAGGTTTCGGATCCAGTCTGGATTTCTGGCTTCTCTTGAAAATTGGGAAGCTCTGGCAACACCGAGCCGATATACCCCTGCCCCCCAACCCCCTGCCGCAGTTGGACAGGGCACGTTCTCCAGTCACCAAAGTCCCCCCGCCCCCAACTCATAACACTCATTTACGTCACTGGCTTACAATTTTGGGTAGAAGAGGGGCCCAAGAACTCACACAAAAGAATCTAAGCTCTGTTCTCCGCCTCCTTCCCTGTTAGGGACCAGATCGCATTCTCTGTAGAAAAAATAGTTTAGAATGTCTGTTAATTTGATTAGATTTTATTCAGACCTTCCTTTTCTGTATATGAGCTACATGTCGTGAAATAGACCAGCATCTGAAAAAGCTAACGTGTCTTCTAGAACAATCACAGAGAAAGAGTGTTTGGTGGTGGTGGTGGTGTTTTTAGTGCAAATTTGTCTAAGCCTCTTGCTAGAGAGGGATGATCTGTGGAAAAAGCCAGACAGGGTGAAGTGAACTGTTTCCTCCATCACTGGAAGGTAGATGGAATAGCTAGGACCTGAGGCTTAAGTGGCCTAGTGGTTTCTGTCTTTTTTCTACAGTGTGTGGGACAAATGAAACAGTGCCTTAGAGAACTGAGAACAGTCGAAATAAAATTAAATAAATTGCTTCAGTGAAACTGGTCAGGAGTGCGGTTGCCTGGAGTGAAATATTCACAGAGAGCTGGGCTGAGTGATAACCACTAGGCGATCTGGGCGCCACGCTAACCTCAAGTTCCAGAAACGGAAGCCCTGGGTTCAGGCAGGGACTGGGAAGTGAATGATTGATGGATGGGAGCAAATTAGCCTTATGCTTTTAGTTTTTGAAAGTTGTCCTAAGATACACGTGTATTTAAAAATCATCTAGGGGCCAAGTGTATTTCTTGGAACTTAGCCTCGTGGGCTATCATTGATGTCACTCAGGACAACATGAGGCCAGCAGACGTGCAGTGTGTCTCAGTGATAGTGCTCCTCTCTAAGTAAGAGCTCCCTTTCTTTCTTTCTCCTACAAACAGTGAAAAGGTAGGTTTGGTAAAATGAGAGTTTGGTACTGGGAAGGATGAGAGTGAGAGGTGGGGGAGAAAAGGCTCTTTATGTTTTCCTTTGCTGGTGGAAGTAGTTTATTAAAGAATACGAGGCAGCTGTCCCAGCGAGGTTGGCTTCATCATTTTCATGATTCAAAGGGCTGCCCTGGGCTGGGTGTGCTCTGCTGGATGGGGAGATGGTGCTGGGCTCAGAGTGGAGGCTGTGATTTCTGGTTCATTTCCTTTTCTATGCCCATTTCTCGGCCCTCCCTCTTTACCAGCTCTTTCCTTGGGACACGCTCTTCTTTCTGGGAGCAGCAGCTGCTCTGGAAGGAGTTGCTGCTTCCTTGGACAGCACTGTGTCCTCACATTGGCAGGACACTCACCGCAGACCGTCCGTACGGGCCTTCACAGCTTATGATTTGGTTCCTCAACTGTCTCTGCTTGTTTTTGCTTCTGTGTAGTAATAAAAAGTGGGGAAAATGATATATTAAACAAAGATAGTAGATTTTCTTACTGTAGGGTCTCAGAGCATTGAATATGCTCACGAGTCTTATAAAA
This sequence comes from Camelus ferus, assembly GCF_009834535.1. Lineage (NCBI taxonomy): Eukaryota > Metazoa > Chordata > Mammalia > Artiodactyla > Camelidae > Camelus > Camelus ferus. The sequence continues at coordinate 143,049 of NW_022589675.1, read as the reverse complement.
TCTCCAAGGTGTCACATTGTATGTGACTATTTTCTTTTATATTTTTTTTAAATTGAGGTATAGTCAGTTTACACTGTGTCAGTTTCCAGATACAGCATAATGTTTCAGTCATATATATATACACACACACATATATATTCATTTCCATATTCTTTTTTATTATAGGTTACTACAAGATATTGAATATAGTTCCCTGTGCTGTACAGAAGAAACTTGTTTATCTATTTTATATATAGTAATTAGTATTTGCAAATCTCGAGCTCCCAATTTATCCCTTCCCACCCCACCCGCTTTCCCACCAGTAACCATAAGATTCTTTACCATGGTGTATGCGACTATTTTCTAGACGTGTTTGACCATGGAACGCTTCTTGCCAACTCCCAATGTGTGATAAAATATCCCAAACCCTTCATACTTACTTTTTACTTTCAAACAGATCTTTAGTCGTTTGAGCAGTGAGTTTTCCTATTGTAGAAAATTATCTTTATGGCTTTAATATTTCAGTCTCATGTTTGAATAAATCTGTTTCCTATGGAATCTTCAATTTCCAGCCTTCAATTTCCCTCTTCCGCTTCTGTCTCACCACCCTGACACTTAAAAGCTCCAATCAATCTCCCAAGTCTTGAGGAATTTTTAGGGTGAAGAAAAGAGATGGAGTCTTTAGGGGAATTCGATACAGGTTTCATTCATTTTGTAGAGTAAGGTAAGACTATGTCAGGCAATAGTAGGTGTGGACATGATGGTGAATGTTACTATTTTCTCAGTTTAGCACCACTGATGGTAAATTTGATTGCTGCTTCTACTGCACTGGGTCTGAGATCAATGAAGTGTAGATACTTTCAGGTTTCTAGATCTGCCTTGTTCTTTGTGTACATTGATGCTTAGAATTGGAAGCATTTAGTTAAAAATATTTTCCAGCCAAGATGTTCAGCTATGGACTTGTCCCCGTCAGCATTTTCTTGAAAAATTGATTGACATGTGAAGACGATACTAGAAGTTTTCTATTGATTTAATGAGCTCTGTCTTCAGGTATACTTCATAGCACAACGATTTAAATGTTTCCTTCCTTCTTTCTAGGTATTTACCAACCCTCTAAGAGTGGCTGAGGGAGGTCAGTGTGTCATCAGCACAGAGCACATCCTGGTTTCCGACGTGGACACCAAACTGGACAACATTCGCCTCTCCCTGCAGAGACAGCCTCGGCATGGAAGGGTGGAACTGAATGGACTTCCTCTAAACACAGGGGCCACATTTTCTTGGGGAGATCTCCAATCCTTAAAAGTTAGGTCAGAATATTTCCTGGCTTCTTTGTCTTCCGTGCTCTGGCTCCCATCTGAATCAATTGTGAGGCACTGTAAGAAGTTTGTCTGATTCTTTCAGGGATACCAACATGCCACTTGGGATTTTCAAGGGTCAGTTGAAAACTAGAAATGACACACCTTTCATTTTCCCTCCAGACATTTTGTTTCCCTCTGGCTTGCTGTACCAGTGGGAATGACTTAATGAAAATTTAAACAACAAAAATTTAATTACCACGAATATAAAATTTGCTGCATCTGCACATATCACAGGAGGTAGCAGTCAACCTGGACGAATATAGTCTGAAATAATCGATAAGGCTAATCTGCATAATTGAACTCGCCTGTAAGAAAAGCCAGTTTTATAACCCTGGGGACTGTGGAATAGAATTCTGTTGATCGATGTCTTTAGTATAAATTTTTATTTCATTCTACTTGGAGGGGGATTTGTGGGCAAACAAGTAGGGTAGTTTGGGGAGACAGGACATGGACTTGTCCTTGGGTCTCTTACAGTCAGGAATGGAGTAACCCCTGCCTCATGGTCCTACAGTAGTTCCTATCACCGTGAAGACGGTCATTTCTTCTCCTCAATGGAGCTATGTAAGAAACCTTTCTATAAGATCTAGTAAAACACCTTCTCTGTGAAATAATGTAAGGTACTCAGGTAGACAAACATACTGGTTAATTTCTCACTTATATAAGTTCAAATTATAAATAGGAATTTTGGGCTTTTTTATAAAGTGTAGTAGAAGGGATTAGGTATTAAATGCTTAGCTCCACATTTGAAAGTTGACTAGGAAGAGGAATTTGTGTACAGAAAGACTATTTTCATCCAACAGACTCGCTATACTGCTTTATTTACAGCCTTTTCACTACTCTTATCCTCATTAAAAGTTCCCTTTTTTCAAGATCTCAGCTCTTACATTCATGTTAGAAAGAGAACTCTGTTTAGGTAATTCTTCCTAGGGAGTGAATGATGGATAGAAAAAGAAAATGCCAGTATTTGCCAGCACATATAGGTCAAGCATTCTTCTAGACGCTTGCAATTTTTTTTTCATTTAAACTTCACAGCAACCAGCCTGACAAGGTAGATGGCTCTGTTCTCATGTTAGAGTTGAATTAACTAAGGCGCCAAGAGGTTGAGGTCACCCAGCTGGTATATGGAGGAGCCTGGTTTTGAAAGAATTTCTAACTCTACAGCCATGCCTTTGGATGTGTGCTCCTAGACCTACTTGGCCCCTCTAGGGATATTAACACGGTGAAATAGAGTGATCACATTACGACATCTATTTTTGATGAAAATATCGGGGAGCATGACAAAATAAAGTGCAGGGAGCAGTGTCGGGAGGGAAAGGGAGTAGGAGGTGTGCTTTCTCCGCCACTGGAAGCAGATCCCAGACTTGAATCCCTAGCCAGTGTATGTGTGAGTCTCATCCTGAGTAAAATACCTTTTAACCCTGGAATTATTTCACATATAAATGCTATATATGTTCAATATACTACACTATTTTTAATACAACTTTTAATTTCATTTGCTAGAACTTACTTCCATAACCGAGTACCTTGAACACATTGTTGATAAGCTAAAACTCTGGCTCAACTCAACAGCTGTTTAGAACTTACTGCGTATCACTACCGTGGGCTGGAGAGTAAATGGAAAGTCTGGAATTAGACAATTCCTTTAAGAAACTTGACCAAGAATGAAAAGAAAATAGGGCCTAGGCTAGACCAAGAAAAAATATTTTTAGGACTGGGGAGATTCATGAATCTTTATACATTGAGAGGAAAAGAGCTGGTAAATGGGAAAGGGAAAATGGTGGGAGAGAGGCAATGAACAATCTGTAGATAAAGTTTTAGGGAAGAGCTGAATAGGTCCAGAGCACAGGCAGGAGGATTAGCCTTCAAAGTGGTGGGGGGGGGGGGGACGGAAACTCACTGAAATCCACGCAGCGTCCCATTTTCACCTGCCTATCGCTCAGTCTCGGTGTCCCCTTGGCCCCAGGCAGTGTTTTCTCTAAGTACGTAAAGCTACACCAGTTGATTCCCATTGTTACAATGACAGCTCAAAGGGCTACTTTTTGATCTGGGGACAAATTATGAGTGCACAGGACACATTTTTCCAGGGTGGAGTAGTTTCACATTCAGAGATACTTCAGCAGTTAAATATGTGACTTCATGATTATGCTGGGTTTTTTTTTTGTTGTTGTTGTTACTATTTACTTATTGAACATATGGCCCAAACCATGGAAAAGCTCTTGTGACGGGAATCTCAGTGCAGCCTCACAGTGGCCTTGAGAGACTAGTGACAACTGTCGTCCCCACAGGTATCAGCATGATGGATCTGAGGTACTGCAGGATGACATGCTCTTGGAGGTCACAGATGGCACAAACCCAGCAGAATGTGTGCTGTACGTAGAGGTACGTAGAAAGGTTCCTCCCTGGTTCATATAGAAATGGGGTTTCCGGTTTGGAAGCCCCTTAGGGTCTCTCTGATAGAAATTGAAACACACAGACTCCAAAGCAAGAAGATGCCTGCTTATGTCTTTGAGTGTGTCGGGACAGGCAGCAGAGAGCAAAGTTATACTGGTGGAATGGGCATACTGGTTTCTCACTCCAGTCCATTTAAAGGTAGACCTACTCTGATCTCAAACCCAGAGCCTTAATTTAAGGCTGTGAATTCCTGTACTGTATGCCGTTGCCCTGAGATGATCATTTTTCCCATTTTGACAAATGAAGGAAAATCTGCACATAAAGGCTGAGTACGTGCTCAAAGTCCAGGTGGGAACCTCGAGTTTCTTTGTTGAGTGACCACCCAAGTCCACAAGCATAACTCATAGGATTTGCAGGTATTTTTTTTTTGTTGTTGGTAATTTAGGAATGTCTGCAGAAGACTTATCATGCTTCTTGAGACCCACTAATTATTTTTACAGTAACAAATTCTATTTCTGTTTGAATTTTATCAGATCTTTATGATGTAAAATTATTATTAGTAGTAATAATGTGTTTGTAAGATATTTTATAATTAATAAGAATTATTGATAATTAGTATTTTTTAATTAATAATAATAATTAAAAACGATCACATCCATATAGTGTTTTAAGAAATAAACAGAGAGGGAATGGTTACCACTTTATAGCAAAGGAAACTTAGGTCCGAGAAGGCTCAATAACTTGTCCGAAACCATTAGCTTGACTGTGTGGACCTGGCTGGCATCTCCGCTCTGGTACCTAGGCCAGCGTTCCGTCCTCCTCACCATGGCCACTGTTCTAAACTACCAGGTGACTGTAACTATCACTCTTGCTAAAATTTCTGCATGTTTATTCATGCCAGTCACCACCTGGAGACCCTTCCTTCCATTTTTCCACTTAATTCTTATGCCAGCCTTATATCTACATGAAAAGCAGTTATATTATTTCAGCTTCAAAAAGGAGACTTTCCTTCACTGGCAGACTTGTACATATAGAAAAAGCTTTTAGAGTTACGTTTTTTCTCGAATTTTACGTAAAAAATCCAACCCTATCTCCTATCCATGACCATCTTATTAAGGACAAGCAGTGAATTTGAGGAAAAATCTGTTTTAATTGTTAACTTTTTAGACAAAAGTGCAAGGCCTTTGAAAGCCAGTTGGAGGTACAGTCAAAATTTGGACAATTATGTGTGATTTTTTTTTTTTAAATCCAGGAGGAATGCTTTTAACTCTCTTGCTTCCATGCATTTGAAAGCTGAGGCTATTTTGTGAATTGCTGCACGATGGTTATCATGAATGTACTGGAGAGATCGACCCGGGGGGATCAAGCACAATAATAAAGGGATCTTTAATGAACCTACTCAGAGGACTTGAACAAAGATACTGTTTCCTAATAAGTTAATAAAAAATAGAATAGAGTATTGCATACTTTTTCTACCTTTAATTAAATACATAAGCCTGGGTTTCTATCACCCCATCACTCTACCTGTTAAAGGAAAGTGTCAACATAATTTCATGTATATTTTTTGTAGAGCTGTTGGCCTTTTGAAATAGCAGGGTAAGTAACCAGGGTAGATATACACAGTTACATTCATACAGTTATTCATTTATTCCATAAATTCATAATAAATGCCTTCTATATGCCAGGTCCTATGCTAAATGCTTGGGGTGTGATGGTGAGCAAGACAAATTAAAGTCCCTGTTCTTTCAGGGCTTTACAGGCAAGGGATGAGGGCAGGCTTTAAGCAGGTTATCATTGAATTAATTAATTAATTAATTAATTAGTTAAAATGTGGATGTGTTCTACCAATAAATGGAACACTAAAAGGCAGTAAACAATAGAAGTTTCTAAGCAAGTCTGAGTTTTCAAGGAAGTCTTCCTGGAGGCATCCACATGTAACTGGGAGGAGGAGGTAGCCAAGCCAAGAGCTGTGGGGAGCATCCCCGGCAAGGGGCAGGGAGAGGATGCAGAGATGGTGCAGAGAGCTGACGTGCGAGGAGCACTGTGTCTTGGGGTACCAGTGGAAAGGAGTGGCAAAGGCATCCTATTGTGTGAGATGAGGCCAAGACACCACAGGAGAAACACTGGGAAACCATCGAAGATTCCCTCAGGGCGGTGACTTGATGAAAGCTTCATTTTAAAAAGATCACAGTGGCTGAAGCATGGGGGAAGGAAGGAGCGTAGGTGTGAGAGTATTCACAGGCCGGACTTGATAGATAAATGTGCATCAAGTTGTGACTGTGAACTCAGAGGGGGGGGTGCCCTCCATTCCTACTTAGAAGACATCTAAATTTTTTTTTGCAAAATCTTTTTAAATTCAGAGAGCCAGTGTGATCCCATGTGGCTTTCCTTTCCTTTCTACTTGGAGTTTTATTTTCATGACAGTGAGAGAAAAATGTTTTATCAAGTCAAAAGCAGGCCTTGATTGAATGGTTATGGAGTTTCAGATTTAACTCAAAATGTTTGAAATACAACTGCTGCTTATTTTAAGTCCAGAGAAACTTCTTGGGTGGCAGGAAGTTGAGGGTGGAGGAAAGCTTTGTAATCACCCAGTAATTTGAAATAGAAATAACTCCGATGTTGTAAATGTATGTGCGTCAGAGCACCAGGCCCAGATTTCCTCTGGAACATGTGTGGATTTAACGAAGGAGGAGAGGGGCTTTGGGGAAGGATGCTTTATATTACTTTTATATTTTGTCTGTCTAGAAACAAATGACAGCTTTGAGTCCCAAACCATAACCATCCTCTCCCATTCCTACCCAAAATGTCTCTCATGTGGATCATTTCTTACAGGATGCTTCATATGGGGAAAGTTAAAAGATGCAGACTGCTTGGCCAAATTCCATGGCTCTTGTCTCACGTGTCTGGAAGATCGAAAATGCCTGCCATTATTACTAAGAGCTGTGGGTTACCAGGTGGGCAATTTGTCATTGCTTTCTTTTTTCTTGAAAACATGCATTTTTTTTCCCTGCCTAGGTGTTCCCTGTAAACGATGAGCCACCGGTCCTAAAGGCGGACCTCACCCCCACGATGCATTGTTCAGAGGGCGAAGAGGTGGTTATCACCTCTGAGTACATTTTTGCTACTGACGTGGACAGTGATGATTTGAAACTGACGTTCATGATTGTTCGAGAGCCTCGGCACGGGACCGTGAGGAAAGGTGGAGTCACGGTGCATCAGTTCTTGCAGGGAGATGTTGTTGCAGGGGACGTGACGTACAAACACACAGGTAAGCGACAGCACTTAGCGCTAATCTGAGTGCAAGGACGCAGCAACACGGCGGTCTTAGCCCACTGCTTGCTGTGGGTCTGACAATCTAGCAGTCTAAATGCTTGCTTCCATTAAAAAAGCAGCAACAGCCGTCTGTATCCCAGTTTTCAAATATGATCCCCATGGTCAGAAATATTTCTTGACCTCAGTAATACAGTGGATTTTAGAGAGTGCAGAAAGAGCAAGTGTCATCGCTGTTCTGTTCCCCGTGCTGCTACACAGACCTTCTGTTCAGCCTGGGTTGTCCTTATCCCTCTTTTGGTCAGTTTGAAGAAGGCTGTTTGACCATCACAGCTTCTGGCTCCATAAATCATAACAGAAATGCCAGAAGTAGACTCCCTAAGATAATTATGTTGTTAATATTAAAAGTTTCCTGATTTTCAGCTAGCTCGTAAGAAGTAACTGGTCTGTCCCCTTTTTTTGGGGGGGGCGGGTGGATATTTAGGTTTATTTATTTATTTATTTACTTACTTACTTACTTACCTGAAGTACTGGGGATTGAACCCAGAACCTCGTGCATGCTAAGCAGGCACTCTACCACTGAGCTATCGCCTCCCCACTTTGAGTTCTTGAAAAGTCAAGATGATGTCTTAGACTTTGTGTAACTTGCCCACAGCAGGTGACAGTGGTGGACACAGATCAGAGATATAGTACATGCCTGTTTATTTGCATTGTAGTTACATGTCTAGTGCTGCCTTGTATTGTTACCCAGGTGACATGTGTGCCTTATGTAGAATGTTCACATAAAGAAAATGTTAATTCAGCATCTGATATCTGCAAGGCACAGGGCTAGGCACTGTGGGCTACAAAGGAATACAATCCAGACCCTGACATGAAGGATTTTTGATTTAAAGAAGTAGACAAACCCATTCGCATGTAAAGATAACACGGTGACACATGGGTACATCATCACATCCTCACCTCTCACACATCTCTGATCTCTGGGCTGTGGGCACTTCGTCAGCGACAGCACCACATACGTCCTCTAACTAACTTTTATAGCTCTCCGTTACGATTTCATGCTTACTCATCCACATGCCTCTCTAACCTGTAAATTCCATGGGAGAAGCATGATTGGGGCTGTGAGGCCAGGTGAGTGATACCAGAAGTGAAGAATCAGAATTCAAATCATTTCTTGTTTGAAGAGGCAGAGGGAGAATACTAACAGTGAGGTGGGGAGGGAACTCAAGGAGGGGGACTGAGATAGCTAGGGATTAATTGGGACACAAGAGAAAACATTTTGAAATAATATTTTCATCTGTACTTCTGAAAACAGTAATTTATTAGGATACCGGTTGTCTCATGGCCAACTAGTGGGGCACATTTTAATCACTCTGCTAGACATCTTTTTTCTTTGCATGGCATCTGCATATCTTCTCTATGTTAAGTCCTAGGAAAGATTTCATTGGCTCTTTCCTTGTCCTGAGGAGCGTGTTCTACTTGCCGGATGTCTCTCAGTGTCTCTTAAGAGTTCACAACTTGGTGCTGCTTTTTGATTTCCCCAAAAGATTTCAAACGGATTAGCAGAAAAGCGATCCAAAGACCAATGGTTGTTGTTTGTTCCATCATTTTAGCATCTTTGGCAGGCTCGCGAGGCAGGGATAAATTAGGGGAGAGGTGAATCTGTCTTCTCTTCCTGTGGCTTATTCAGGTGCTAAACAACACGTATACATATTTATAACTCTCTTCTACAGTGATGCCCATGTAAGGGAGTGTGAACACATTTTTTTTTCATAAGACCTGGTAGGACATGAGGGCAAGTTACTTCAGATAGACGGTTTTCTGTTTTGCTACTAAATTAGCAGAAATACTGTATTCACAAGGTGTTTTGTTACTTGAATGTTACGTTTCCTTGTAATGTTCACTCCGTTATTCAGTTGGCAGTTATTTAGTGCTGAAGTAGACTCCCTAAGATAATTATGTTGTTAATATTAAAAGTTTCCTGATTATCAACCAGTTACTTCTCAGCAGCTAGCTGAGTAAAGAGGACCACGTTACTGGAGGATGTAGAATTTCAGTGGCCTTATTCTTGAGCCTCTATTCTCTGGTTATGAAGATCACCAGAGAATAATCGCGTGATCATTACTTTGTTTGCTTTCTCTGATTACGAGAATAATACTCGCTCACTGCAGAAAACTTGGAAAAGTACAGCGAAGTTTGAAAACTCACTGTATTTACCTCTTAGACATGATTGCTCTTAACATTTCAGTATTTTCTTTTCTTTTTTCTAACCATGATTTTTAACATAGTTGCAATCACGGTGCCTGTGCAGTTTTATAGATTACTTTTTTCATTTAGATTATCACCTAAAATGTGTATCAAAATATTTATTAAATGTTATCAGGTTATTGTAAACATGTTTTGATGACTGAGTATCTTTTATGTTGTAAAAATACGTGATTAATTTGCTATTCTCCAAACATTAAATATGAAGTTGTTCAAATTTTCTGTTAAATAACACTACAGTTAACGGTTTTAAGTATAAATTGTATCTTTAGACGGTATTTCATTTCAAGGTAGAGAATTCTTCCACCTGTGTTGTAGCCTTTTTCATGGCTTAATCCTCAGCCAAATTTTCCAGATCTTTCTGTAAATGTATCCTATGCATCTATTAAATTGAAATTACAGTTACTGAAAGTACTGTGTTTGCTTTTTTTAAAAAGCTGTTTTCTTTTCCTAGAATGATTTTTCCACTTCTCTTCCCAACTCCCTCTCCCTACAGGTCCTCTCTCCTGTCTCCCAATTCTTTGCCTTATCTGCCTTGTACAGTACACATCGTTTAACGGTCAGTGCAAAGCCGGCAAAGCCATCTGGAAAGACTTCCCTGACTTTCTCTGGCAAGTGTGCCCTGCCCCCATGGCACTGTCAGCCGGCACTCTCTTCCTCCTCTACCCTCAGCACCTGGTACATAATCAGGCTGAGATATATGAATTTTCCATTTAATAGGTAAAAATTGACTTAATAGGAGCAATTTCATATGGTTCTACTTAATATATACACATGTCTGTGATATTCAAATCCAGCTGCATTTCTTTCTCTACTATTAGACTTTGTCAGCTCCTGGCACGTAGTAGGTCTTTGGACATTTTCATCATGTCTGCCTTTTTCTCTCCTGGAGCACGCAGGGCACTAATTGTCTCATAATAGGCATTAAATACATATTTATCAAGTGAATGATGAATAAATAAGCTTTATGCCAATTTGGTTTTTTTTATAAATATGAATAGATAAGAGACGTCTTATTTTTTCACTTTTCCTAAAATTGCAGGTTGATTAATTCTGACTCTCTCAACTTCACTTCTGTTTTTTTTATAAGCCTAGTTTTCTTATCCTTTAATCATTCGTTTTCTCAATAATATCACCTCTAGCTTTTCTTTGTCATTTTTTTTAAGCAGGTAGGACAACGCCAAGCACAATGCTCTGCAGACTTGACCGGTGCGTATTATGAAGAGGATTGACGCCCCTGATCTTTTGCGCCCTAGTCTCATCAAAACTTCAAACATAATTGCTTCCCTCTTGGCACTTTCAGAGTGATGCCTGAGCATTCCTGAAAGCACACCTGCAGAACCTTTCTGTCCCCTGTTAGCAAGCACGCCGACCTCTGTGCCGCTAGTTAGAACCCAAGAGCAGATGGTCCTGTTTACTGACAAACTATATAGTCCCTGATGTTTTCTCCCTTCCTCCTCTCCCTGCCTAATTTCGGGCCATTCTGAATCCATAGATAAAAGCTCTAAAGAGTAAAAAGAAAATGAAAATGAAAATGAATGCCGCTTCTTTTCCAGGTGCTGTTGCTGTTTTGCTAACATCGTGGCTATGAAACAAATGACGAAATGTGGATTATCTTTGTATCTCACCTATCCAGCTTCTTCTGTAGTTGACAGTTGTTCATTTAAGGTGGTAAATGCAAATGGGAAGACAGTTACCAGCGGAACAACGGTGCCTTCTGTTCCCCCTGAGGCTGGTCCTCACACCAGCAACTGTGAGGGAGGAGTGAAACCATCCACGAGTCAAGCTTCGTGTCTCTCCCTCGTTCATTTGTGAACTGCCAGACCCTTGTTAGCCCCGTTTTGCCCCTCCATGTGGTGATGGCTGGCTGGCCCAGCTTTCACCAGAGGCAACGGACGGGCGAGCGTTCTTGTGTCATTTTCATGACTCTATTTAATTTCATAGTGAAGAAACTGAGTGTTACATTTTCCCCACGTAAATTCCTTTCCTCAATATTCTATGCTTGTGGAAGAGGTGTGAGCAGATTTCATCTTGGTAGTCCACATTTTGTAAAAGTCAGGTTTCAGCTAGAGTTGTGTCTTCCAGGTGGAGAGATTGGCCTGGTGCCTTGTTTTGACACCATTACATTGGTGGTTTCGGACAGAGAAGCTGGCCCTTTTGTGAATGGCTGTTGCTACAGTGGACCTCACCCACCAGTCCCTCTTCATGAGTCCTTTCCAGTGTATGATCTCAACATCACAGTGCTTCCAGTGGACAACCAGTCACCTTCAATTGCAAGAGGTGACAGTGTTTTTTCTCTTAAAGTTCTATTATCTCACCTAGTGTCATACCTATGGTCCAGGGAAATAATGATGCACTTTCCTTATAGTCAAAATAGAAAACCACCATACAGAGTTGCCTCCAATAATTGCCTCAACATAAATTTCTGGAAACCACACCCCCCCCCGCCCCAATCTTGGAAAGATTATAGGGCAAAGAATTTACTTGTTTAAAAACTTAGCTAATCCTGTATGGAGAGAAAATGCAAGTGTGTGTGTCTGTGCGTGTGTTGGAATGAGGAAAACATTGTAATCCTCAAATATTCTGGGTTTATTTCACATGGGAAAATATAATTTGCCTGCTGGAGAAAGTGTAATTTATTTCATCCATAATAATTTCTATTAGAACAGAGTGAGTATACCAGAGAGATCATTTATATATATTTAACCTTATTTGCTTTTTAGAAAGTCATCTCTTCATAGGCATTATGTATATGTTCTGTCTCTCAGAAAAAAAATGCAAGCATATGTATGAATGTTATTGTAATTTGCAAACTATCTCCCAAGCAGTGTTCTGGAAAGGAAGCATTCTCTCTGCAGAATAATTAAGCACCAAGGCATGAAAAAATGTTCGTTATGAGCAATTCATAATAGTTCTCAGGCAATTAACGCTCTGACAAACAGAGGTAACAACTGATCTTGAAGAGTACATAAACCACATTTAGTGGCTTATCATTAAAACAGTTTGGCAATTCTTATTTTCATTTGTCACTTCTATAGAGACACAGGGGAAATCAGAGTTCCTTGAGAATGACTGAAGGGCTGTACTGCAGCATTTAGTATTTCTACTGTCTTTCCATTATTGTCTGGCTTGCTTATACAAGAAAAAAGTATCATTCCATAAGTCAAATTAAATTCCACCCATTACCCCTGAATATTTTCACTGTAAGGGGAATTACGCCAAAGAAAATGAACATCTCCCATGGAAGTATATTTGCATATAGGAGGCTTCTCTGAATTGGAATTTCAATCACTCCCTTTTGTCCTCACTCTTCTGATTAGAGGATTTCATGCTAAGTCATAATTGTGTCATTTTTTGGATGCAGGCACCATGTTCACTGTAGATGAGGCTCTCTCAGCAGCCCTTACCATTAACCATTTGTCTGCCACTGACCCTGACACTGCAGCAGATGACTTGGAGTTTGTTTTGGTTTCTCCTCCCCAGTTTGGCTACCTTGAAAATACACTCCCTTCTGCAGGTTTTGAAAAAAGCAATTCAGGCATCAGCATAGGTAAGTCATCAGTTAGTGTCCGGCAGTAATTTGCCTATGTTTGTGAATCTGATTGGTCAGGTCATGTTTGGTAACTGGGTTAGGACTTCAGAAATGTTCAAAGCACTATATACATTCAAGGAATTACTATTATTGCTGATGCTTTTGAATATTACTGTTTTTCATTTTAATTTTTTTTTTAATTAAAGTATAGCTGATTCACAGTGTTGTGTTAGTTTCTGGTCTACAGCAAAGTGATTCAGATCTCTACGTATATTCTTTTTCACCTTCTTTTCCATTATAGGTTATTATAAGATATTGAATATAGTTCCCTGTGCTATACAATAGGACGTTGTTGTTTATCTAGTTTATTTATAGTAGTTTGTATCTACTAATTCCAAACTCCTAATTTGTCCCTCCCCCTAAACCTTTCCTCTTTGGTAACCATGAGTTTGTTTTCTATGTATGTGATTCTGTTTCTATTTTGTAAATAAGTTCATTTGTATCATATTTTAGTTGCCACATGTAAGTGCTATCAGATGATCTCTGTCTTTCTCTGTCTGACTTACTTCATTTACTATGATAATCCCTAGGTCCATCCACGTTGCTGCTGATGGTATTATTTCATTCTTTTTTATGGCTGAGTAGTGTTCCATTGTTGAGATATCTATATCTGTATCTATATGTTTACATATGCACGCACACACCCCTCACATCTTCTTTATCCAATTGCCTCTCAAGGGACATTTAGGTTGCTTCCATGTCTTGGCTATTGTAAATAGTGCTGCTGTGAATATTGAGGCGTATGTATCTTTTTGAATTAGAATTTTCTCTGGGTATATGCCCAGGAGTGAGATTGCTGGATCATACAGTAACTCTATTTTTAGTGTTTTTTTTTTTGAAGAATCTCTATACTATTTCCCATAATGGCTGCACCAAATTAAATTCCTGCCAGTAGTGTAGGAGGGTTCCCTTTTCTCTACACCCACTCCAGCATTTATTATTTGTAGACTTTTTGATGATGAGCATTATGACTGATGTGAGGTGCTACCTCATTGTAGTTTTGATTTGCATTTTTGTAATGATTAGTAATATTGAGCATCTCTTCATGTGCCTATTGGACATCTGCATGTCTTCTTTGGAGATACATCTGTTTAGGTCTTCTGCTCATTTTTTGATTGGGTTGTTTATTTTTTGTTGTTGTTACTGAGTTGTGTGAGCTGTTTGTATATTTTAGAAATTAAGCCCTTGTTGGTCACATCATTTGAAAATATTTTCTCCCAGTCCAAAAGTTGTCCTTCCATTTTGCTTATGGTTTCCTTTGCTGTGCAAAAGCTTGTAAGTTTAATTAGATCCCATTTGTTTATTTTTGCTTTTATTTCTATTGCCTTGGGAGACTGACCTAAGGAAACCTTTCTATGATTTATGTCAGAAACTGTTTTGCCTCTGTTCTCTTCTAGGAGTTTTAACATTTTATTTTGTATTTCCCCATGTATGAGAGTTTATTTCAAAGTAAATGGAAGCTTCACTTATGAAGAATATAGAATGAATATGGAAGAAATAATGTTTTAAAAGTCCCTCGTAACAACATAGTGATAGAATAAATCTGGTGGTGCTCACTGATCTCATTCTCACAGTTGTCTTTTTAGCACTTTTAAAAGCTACTGGTAGAAAATATTAGGAATTATATCATGGAAGTGTTGAAGGTAATGATACTAGTATTGATATTAAAGTGTGTCTCAGATTCTAAAATAGCTCTGGTATTTCAGACAAAAGCCAACCAACCAAAACCAAAACAGACACCAAAACCAAAAATGTCCAAAATCAGCACTTTAAAAGTAAATGAGATAAATTATTCTCTAAATACACTTTGAGGCATATCCATCTTAAATATGAGGGAAGCTGGGTTTAAGATTAGTTGCAGTAATAGAGTGACTGAATGGAGAGAAAAAACAAGACCCAACTATATGCTGCCTTAAAGAAACTCTCTTCAGCTTCAGGGACACACATAGACTCAAAATGAAGAGGTGGAAAAAGATATTCCATGCAAATGGAAACCAAAAGAGAGCAAGGGTACATTTACTTATAATAGATAAAATAGGCTTTAAGTCAAAACTGTAACAAGAGCCAAATAAGGTCATTGTATAATAATAAAGGGGTTAATTCATCAAAAGAATATAATAGTTGTAAATATATATGCACACAACATCGAAGTATCTAAATGTACTAAGCAAATACTAACAGATCTGCAGGGGGTAATACACAGGATACAGTAATACCAGGGACATCAGTACTCCATTTTCAACAACGGATAGATCATCCAGCTGGAAAATCAATCAGGAACCATTAGACTCGATCTGTATCTTAGACCAGATGAACCTGACAGACATATACATACCTTTCATCCAACAAGAGCAGAATACACATTTTTCTCAAGTGCACTGGGAAACATTCTCCAGGGTAGATCATATAATGAGTCCTAAAACAAGTCTTAGCAAGTTGAAAAGGAGTGAAATAGTATCAAGTATCTTTTCTGACCACAGAGCAACACAGAATACTGTGACAGAAGTAAATCCAGTGGCGCTCACTTGTCTCATTCTCAATTTTTTTTTTTTAGCATTTTTAAAAGCTGCTGTCAGAAAAGTATGGTATGAAATTCAGACCAATAATAGGAGGTAACTAGATAATTCACAATTATGTGAAAATTAAAGAACACACTCCTGAATAACCAATGGATCAAAGATTAAATTTAAAAAAAGAAATTTTAAAATCTTAAAACAAGTTAACTATGGAAACATGACATGCCAAAACATATAGGATGCAGCAAAAGCAGTGCTAAGAAAAAAGTTTTAAGGCTACATTAAAAAAGTAAGTGACCTAACTTTATACCTCAAGGAACTAGAAAAACAAGAAAACTATGGACCAGTAAATTTGATAAATATAAATGCAAAAATTCCCCACAAAATATTAACAAACCGAAGTCAACAGCACATTGAAAGGTTCATACACCATGATCAAGTGGGGCTTATGCCTGTGATGCAAGGATAGTTCAACATATGCAAATCAGTAAATGCGATGCACCACATTGATAGAATGAAAGACAAAAATCCTATGATAACCTCTGTAAGTACAGAAAACACATCTGACAAAATTCAACATCCTTTTATGACAAAAACTTAACAGATTGGGTCTGGAAGGAACATCCCTCAACATAATAAAAGCCGTATATAATGAACCCACAGCTGGCATCATACTCAACAGTGAAAGGTTGAAAGCTGTCCCTCTAAGATCAGGAACAAGACAAGGGTGTGCACTTTGATCACTTCTGTTCAACATCATACTGAAAGTCATAGCCAGAGTAGCTAGGCAAGGAAAAGTAATAAAAGGCATCCAGGTCAGAAGGGAAGAAGTAAAATGTTTCTATTTGCCGAAGACATGATATTATATATATATAAATTTCTAAAGACTTCATCAAAAACTGTTAGAACTAATAAACAAATTCAATAAAGCTTCAGGGTACAAAATCAACATAGAAAAATCAGTTGTATGAACAATAAAGTATCTGAAAAAGAAATAGAGAAAACAGTCTCGTTTATAATAGCATGAAAAACAATAAAATGCTTAGGAATAAATTTAACCAAGAAAGTAAAAGATTTATAAACCAGGAACCATAAGACATAATAAATTGATGTCTTGATTAAAGAAATTGAAGAAGACACCAACAGATGGAAAAAATCCATGTTCATAAATTGAAAGAGTTAATACTGTTAAAATGTCTATACTATCCAAAGCTATCTATAGATTCAATGGAATCCCTATCAAAATTCTGATGGTATTTTTTTCAGAAATACAACAAACAATCCTAAAATTGTATGGAAACAGAGACAACCTTGGATAGCCAAAGCAATCTTGATAAAGAAGAACAAAGTGGAGGCATCACACCTCCTGATTTCAAGCTGTATTACAAAGCTATAGTCATCAAAGCAGTATTGTATCAGCATAAAAATAAGCACATAGATCAATAGAACAGAATAGAGAGCCCAGAAATAAAGCCATGCATATATGGTCAATTAATTTTTAACAAAGCAGCCAAGAATATACAATGGACAAAGCACAGTCTCTCGAAGAAGTGGTGTTGGGAAAACTGGACAGCCACATGCAAAAGAGTGAAACTGACCATTATCTTACATAATACAATGAAAATTAACTCAAGATGCATTAAAGACTTGAACACAAGACCTGAAACCATAAAATTCCTAAAAGATAACATAGGCAGTAAGCTCCTTGACATGGGTCTTGTTGATGAGTTTTTGGATTTAACACTAAAAGCAAAGACATAAAAGCAAAAATCAACCAGTGGGACTACATTAAACTAAAATGCTTCTGCACAGGAAAAGAAACAGTCAACAAAATGAAAAGGCAACCTATAGAATGGGAGAAATATTTGCAAATTGTGTATCTGATAAGAGATTAATATCTAAAATATATAAGTTACTTGTACAACTCAATACAAAAAGCCCAAACAATCTGATGAAAAAATGGGCAGAGGACTTGAATAGATATTTTTCCAGAGAAGACATACAAATGATAGAATAGGTACATGAAAAGGTGTTCAGCATCACTAATCATCAGGAAAATACCAATTAAAACCACAGTGATATATCACCTCCCACCTGTTAGAATGGCTATTAAGAAAATGACAAAAGATAACAAATGCTGGCGAGCATGTGGGGAAAAGGGAACCCTCGTATGCTGCTGGTTGGGTATGTAAATTGGTTTAGCCACTATTAGGACTTCCATATGATCCAGCAATTCCACTTCTGGGTATATATCCAAAGGAAAAGAAAACAGGATATGGAAGAGAGATCTGCACTCCCATGTTTATTACAGCATTATTCACAGTAGCTAACATATGAAAACAACCTAAGTGTGCACTGATGGCTGAATGGACAAAGAAAATATGGTATAAATATACAACAGCATATTATTAAGCCATGAGGAAGAAAGAAATACTGTCATTTGCAATAACATGAATGGACCTTGAGAGCATTATTCTACGTGAAATTCATCAGACAGAGAAAGACCAATATTATATGATCTCACTTACCTGTGGAACCTAAAAATATTGAACTCATAGAAACAGAGTAGAATAATGATCTGCTATTTTGGGGTTATGATATTGCCTTAAATCAAAAGAGAAAAATGCTTTATGTTGTGTATTAAGTCACAGGAGAAATGGCATAAACTTTAATGCAATTAGTCTTTCTTTCCCCCAACTTTATTGAGATACAATTCACATAACATTGTGTAAGTTTAAGGTGTACCACTGTTCTGGCGGTGGGAGGGTGGTGGGGAAAATGTTGGTTGAAGGCTACAAATTTTTAGTTATAGAATGAATAATTTCTGGGGATCTAAGGTGCAGCATCATGACTATAATTAACAATACTGTATTATATACTTGAAAGTTGCTTTGAGAGTAGAGCTTTGATGATATCATAACAATAGCAAAATGGTAATTATATGAGGTGAATGATATAGTGACTAATCTTATTGTGATAAACACTTTGTGATATATGCATGTATCAAATCAACACATCGTACACCTGACGGTTGATGGCTGATAGTCATTATAGCAGCCCCTGATAGCTGATTCTTAGGTCAACTGCTATGATGTCTCATTTGCTTTGCTGAGAAATAGGTTATAGGGTTAAACATTAAGGACCAGTGGTTTGAAAAAAAGTGTTTTTCTTGTATACCTGATCCATCTTGCTGTGCTCCAGCTTCGTTTCAGTGGAAAGACATGAAGACTTTGCACATTAACTATGTGCAGTCCAGGCATCTGAGGATGGAACCAACAGCCGACCAGTTCACGGTTTACGTCACGGATGGGAAGCAGCGCTCCTCTGAAATACCGTTCTACATCACGATCAACCCCACAAATGACGAAGCTCCTGACTTCGTAGTGCAGAATATCACTGTAAGAAGCATATCAGAATTTTCCATTTCTCTTTGATCATTTTCTAAGTTTTATTTTTTACCTAGCCCATTGACATTACTCTAGGTGCACTTAACACGTTACGTTGATGAGGAGTAAGGACCTATGTGATGCAGTGCAATCACTTGAAAAATATTTTTCTAGTAAAAATGATGGTGGTAATGATAATAACTGCTAACACATAGCAACTGCATAGTTGCAATTATAATTGCATATGTGTGTGTGTGTGTGTGTGTATAATGGAGTACTTACTATGTTGTAGGTACTATTCCAAACCCTTTGCATATATTCACATTGAATCCTCATAATAGGCTTTTAAGGTGAGGGCATTATTATTGCCATTTAATAACTGCAAAAATGAGGCATAAGAGGTTAAGTTAGTGGCCCAAAATCACAGAGCTTGGAACTAAGCGGCCCATGGGGGATTTGCACCCAGGCAGTCTGATTTCAGAGCATATCTTCTTAACTGGTGCTCTAATAGCAAGGACTCTTCATTCACAAATTACAGGCATCATTTTAATATAGCTACTTATAAAGATATATGAAATAAAAGAACACAATCTGAACCAATATTTTTATGCAGCTTTAAAATGCTGTTATTTAATAATTTTTGTTAGTTTTATTTTAAAATTCAGACATGGTTAAAATGGCTCAGCATATCACTTCTGGGACAATACATATTATCTTTTAAAGGATAATAGTAAATATATAAGGTTAAACAAGTTAGAATGTTGAGAAACGTACACAGTGAAATAGGAAATTCTCTCTTTTCACCAGCCCCTACCTGTAGTCACTGCCCGTCAGTTTTTAGTAATTAATTCCCACAGAAATAATTTGTGCACATGCCAGTGATGTTTATGTGTATGTGTGATCTTTCTGTGTTTTTAACCTACAAATCAGGAATCGTATTATACCGTATTCTCTATTTATTTATTTTTTGGTGGTTTGTTATAATTTAAAAATTTTTTTATTGAAGTATAGTTTATAATGTGTTAATTTCTGGGGCACAGCATAGTGATTTAGTTATACAAACATATATATATATATATATATATATATATATATATATATATATATATATATATTCCTTTTCATTTTCTTTTTCATTATAGGCTATTACAAGGTGTTGAATACAGTTCCCTGTGCTATACAGTAGGACCTTGCTGTTCATCTATTTTATGTGTGGTAGTTAGTATCTGCAAATCCTGAACTCCCAGTTTATCCCAACTCCCCCCCCCTTTCCCTTGCTGATAACCACAAGTTTGTTTTCTACTCTCTACTTAAAAAAAACTTAATTATGTGTATTGTGAATCTTTTCATATCACTATATAATCCTTTTTAAACAATGCTAATTTTTATATAATTATTTAATCCAGGCGTGTGTGTAGCAAATCCTTACTAGCTGAATAAGCTCGGGCTTTGGAGTGAGAGGAACGTGGTGTTGCTGTTTACTAGTTGTAGGGTCCTGGGTAAGCTGTTTCTCTCTATGTTTCTGTTTCCTCATCTGCAAAATATGCATCAGATCTTCCTTCAGGGGTAGCCGTGACGATCATGATGGTCAGGCACGTAGAAAACTCCTAGCAAATAGGTGCCCTTCATATGACTGTCGTTGTTATGTTATCTTTTTTTCAGACATTGACCAAAGCAAATAATGTCTATTTTGAAACCATTATCTTGCCTTGTTTTTGATTAAAAACTGTCAAATCCTAAATGCAAAAGTCTTTATTTGACTCTGATTTTCCACTGAGTCTTAATGGTATATGAGAGCCACCTCAGGATGGGATTGAAGAGCTAGCTCCTCCCTTTCCTCCTCTGTGGGCACATGGGTTTCTCTGGAGAGCACGTCAGTAATTATGAGGGAGAGAAAACGTTACAGATGATTCCTTCCATACCTACCTCTATTGTCTTGTGTTTGTCTGGGGTGGGGGTTTCTGAAATAATTAGGCCACTGGGAATTTGTCTCTTGCTCTTCTCTGAAAGTAATCGTGTTTTGTTTTTTTTGTTTTTTCCCTGTGCATTCCTTAGAGGAGCTGTTGAAGACTAACAAATATGGAGCCCCATGTGTTATTGGCAGAGCTGGCTTTAAGCTTCAAGTGATTTTTTAAAATAGTCATATTTATTTTGCTTTCTTGTGAAAAAGTGTATTTATTTTGTAGATGGCTGGGCTTCCATCAAGTTATGCTGCAACTTGAAAAAAAAATTGAGCTTTTGGTTTAAGTTATTATAATCCATTTCAAAGCTGTCTACCAGTGAGTTCCTACATCTTGCGTGTATCGATCTAAACCTTTTATTTATAATCTCAATAAACAATTAAATGTGCAAAAAAGCAGCCCACATTTTTTTCCAATTAAATTCATCATCTTGTGAACGAATTTACCATTTTGTAAATGAGAAAGATTGCCATACAGTGAGTCCAGGAGTCCCAGCTTTATAAGGAAAGATAATTAGAACATCTTTTTAGGTTGCTTGATTAAAGTTTTTGGAGAAAAAGGCAGGTTACCATCAAAGATGATTTCGCAAGTATATCATTGTGCATTAAATTATGGTACCATCTTAGTTTCTAAAAAATGGGGCCAGATAAAAGAAAACCAGCATAATGTTAGCCCTAAATACCAGATTTTATGATTTTGCTTTATGCAAGTTCAGTGAAGGGTGGTTGCAGGTAAGCTCTCTTCAAAATCTTTAAGAGAAGCTAAAGAGAAAGGGCATTTTCATAAATCTAAACCATATGTCTTCTTCAAAGCCGAAGTGTCCACTCAGCCACAAAAAATATTCCAGGGCTGCCCTTCCCTTTGCACTTCTTTTTTATCCATGTTTAGCAGAACTAGATACTTTTTCCTTGCACCATGATTATCGATGGACAGGCTGTCACAGTCTCATATGACTTTGATTCTTTAGATCTTCCAACTGTGGCACACAGCGTACAGTGACGCTGCAGTTACCCAATAAGCATGTGTCAAATTTATACGCTCATTTAGATCTGGCTATATTTCAAAATAGGAAACAGAAATATTTCTTTGTTCCCTTGCTATGAGAAAAAGAAGATAAAGATGACTAAGTACCACGTCACTGGTACTGATAGTTCTAAATAATTTTAGATCCTACATGAAATGAAAAGCATTCAGTTCTCTTTGTGCTGAAAGGATTTTGAAACCTGAAGTGGGGTACAGGGTCATTCAGGAAAATTAGAGGTGTGAGGATTGGGAAGAGACGAGGGAACCAAAGTTAAAGTATACACTGTTGTGCATCCAGAAGCATCCTCTCAATTGTTGATTGTAATTGAAATACAGAAATTTTTAATACAATGACAAAAATTAAAAATGCATAATAGTGTTAGTGTGTATAGCAGATATTTGTGTCATTTCTGCAATAGAAACATAAGAATTGTGAAAGCAACATGGTTCAGATAGTTAAAATTAGAGTAGGATCTGAAGGTAGGATCTACATCCAGTTTTACAACTGGATGTAGTGTGCCTTCCAGAAAGCAAGCATCCCTTTGGTCACTTTTGATCCCAATTTTTGAATTATGAAATATAGTTATGAGATTGTATGTATGTATATGTCTATGTATGTATATATGTATGTGTGTGTATGTATGTGTGTGTATGTATGTGTGTGTGTGTGTGTGTGTGTGTGTGTGTATCTCCTTAGTCCTTCATGGAAATGAATGAAGTGCTTTGAAATCGTTAGGAGAAAAATTTGAGAAAGATGAATAAATTTGTTCTCGTCTTCTAAGGTCGTGTTAAACCAGCAATTTCTTTTCAGGACTCATTACACACAGATCTCCTAGAAAATCTGCAAGGATATATTAAAATTATTATAGGATATCTTAAAATTATTTTTTGAGAAACTTGCCAAAAGAAAGACAGGTCTTACTTCGCACGCAGCTGACTTTTCTGACCTGTTTTGTTTAGGTACGTGAGGGTCAGATGAGAGAGCTGGATTCTTCCATCATCAGTGCTGCTGACCTGGACACTCCCCAGGACCCCTTGCTATTCAGCATCACTCAGAGACCACGTCATGGCCTCCTCATCAGTGGGGGCTTCAGCAAAGACTTCCCTCAGTATAAGCAGCCAGCCAACCCTGGTCAGAAGCATCAACTTGTTTACAACTTTTCCATGGAACTTCTCAAGAATGGTATATCCTGTTTCCTTTCAGTTTGTTATTGTTGATTTAATAATTTAACCCAGGGTGAGTGGGTGTAGCTCAGTGGTAGAGCATGTGCTTAGAATGCACAAGGTCCTGGGTTCAATCCCCAGCACCTCATTAAAAAAGTAATAACTAAAAAAAATAATTTAACCCAGAAAAGATAATAATAAATCACAGAAATAAGAAGTGAAGAAAGAGCGATCACCTACTTTATTTATCTCTGAAGGGTTTTCTCTGGGCTCTGGATTAACACCGGGCATAAAAAACTTGGCTAGAAATAGTGGGTAGTTGAAAAGGAAATATGCTTTGTTTCACTTTTAGAGCGTCAATAAAAATGATATTTGTGATTTGGAGTATTCTACCTGAAGCTTTTAGTGGCATAATAATAAATTCCTTTTTAAAACTATTGAGATCATGTAGCTAAATTTGAAGAGATTTGTCTGCCAAAACTACCACATTTGAAACAAGTATAGAACTACATATAATAATTCATGATTTCTTGAGGAGATAATTTGCTCTTTAAGGAAATGATACATTGGAATAGTAGCCTGAATTGTTTAATTACTCTTTTTGAAAAATCGATCTTACCCATTTAACATATATACATGAATATATGTTTTTTAATATATTTATATATATATATATATATAAGTATATATATATATAAGTATATATATATAAAATCTTTTTTAATATATATATATGCTTTTAGATATTTGAGAAAAATGTGTTGGTTCTAGCATCACTGCCTATTCTCACTCTCCTTCCTGCCCTGCCTTCATGTAGTCTGTTTCCCCCATCTGAGGGGTCCTACCCCCTCCTCCATTGGGCCAGCCAATACCAGCCTTCAGAACCCAGTCTCTGTGGACCGCTCCGAGGATCTCACCCACACATTCCAAACCCACCCTCTGCCTGCTGCATCTAGCTCTTCTTCCACATTTTCTCTACTGTCTTTTTTTTTTTAATCAATTTTTTATTTTTAATGGAAGTATAGTCATATGCATGACTGGGACATTGTGCTGTACACCAGAAATTGATACATTGTTTCCCTACTGTCTTTTGATTTCTCCTTTCCCCAACTAGAATGTGAGCTCTCTGCCTCAAAGTTTATTTTGCAATAGTTGTACAATATCATCTCACGTTTGAATTGGAAAAGCTAATTCATGTATTTCTCACTTGCCAAGAAAAAATTCCTGGAGCAAAAATGATGATATCACCAAACAAATAACCACGTGTAGCAAATAATACACTATATTAATACACTATTTTTTTTCAAATTCAGGACAAAGGAAAATGAAAGAATAATTCAAATCTTACTCTCAAAAAAGTCAGTTTTTAAAAAATAACATTTATTGGTTATTTTGAGGTTAAATAAATATTATATGCATACTGTGTGAAGTTTGCACTACACAATCATTTTGAAGAAAAAAATTTAAATTTTCATCTAAATTATATTTCGGTGACATTCTCAAAGAAAGGATTTTTCCTCTATTTTGTTTTTGGTTCATTTATGGCTACTTTTTTTTTTTTTGAGCTTTAGTATATTCTCACTCCTGCCCCATCATACAGAAATTAAAAACTGCTACTGTATTATATAATTTGTTTTTTTCTTATCACTTATTATAAGCATCTTTTTACTTTTAAAATATTAATTGAGAACATGATTTATAGTATTAGTGTTTCATGACATGGACATAATGTAATTTTATACAACTATCTCCCATTTTTAAATATGCAGATAGCTTTTCATATATTGATATTAAAAATTGCATATCACTAAACATATTTTACATATATTTGTGTAACATAAATCTTGGTGCCCATCTCATATTTCTTTCATATAAATTTTTATAAAGAAAATGCATGTTATAAAAAAGTGAATGAGTATTATACTTTTGGGGAAAAAACTGTCATTGCCGCCATGTGGTTGGACATGCCTATTTTCCTAATCAATAATGGATATTATTTTTAAAAACCTTTGCAAATTTGGTAGTCAGTTAATAGTCTCTCGTTGTTATCTTGATTTGAAATTCTTAGATTATGAGTGAGATTGAACATATTTTCATGTTTTTTGACCATATTTTGTCAATTGCTTGATTATGTCCTTTGCCCATTTTTCATCGATTCATATTGATTAATAGAGGTTCATTGATGTTTTATATTTTTGTCACATGTTGCAAATAAGTTTTTCCATTTTTATCTGCCTTTTAATTCATGTTTTTAAATACAGAAATCAAAATTGTAAGTAGTAAAATTTATTTATTTTTCTTTATGCATTTTTCTTTTGTTTTTGTGTTAGGAAGACCTTCTACATCTAGGAATAAGATATTTACTTGTGTTTTCTTCCAACTCTTTTGTAACAGCTTTATTGAGATACAATTCATGTGCCATAACATTCACCAATTTAAAGTATTCAGTTCAGTGGTTTTTAGTGTATTCATCATTACGATCAATTTTAGAACATTTTCATTACCCCAAAAAAGTAATATCACACCCATTAGCAGTCACTCTTACCCTTTCTCCCCAAAAACCCTGGCAACCACTAACCTACTTTTTGTCTCTATAGATTTTTTTCTGAACATTTCATATAAGTAAAATCATATAAATGGAATAGGTGATCTTTTTAAACTGGTTTCTTGTGTTTAGCATAATGTTTTCAAGATGCATCCATATTGTAACATGAGTTGACACTCCATTCTTTTTTATTGCCAAATAATATTCCATTTTGGAACATAACACAATTTATGTATCCATTCATCAGTTAATGGACATTTGGGTTACTTCCACTTTTTGACTATTATGAATAATGCTGTTATGAACATTCAAGTATGAGTTTTTGTATGGATATATATTTTCATTTATGTTGGATATATATCTAGGAGTGGAATTGCTGGGTCATATGTAATTCTATGTTTAACATCTTGAGGAACTTCCAAACTTTGTTTTCCAAAGTAGTTGCATCATTTTACATTTTTTCTCAGCAACATATGAGAGTTCCAATTTCTCCACATCCTCACCAACATTTGTTATTGTCTGTCTTTTTTATTGTAGTCATCCTAGTGTGTGTGAAGCACTGTCTCATTGTGGTTTTGATTTCCATTTTCCTAATAGCTTATGGTGTTGAGCATTTTTTCATAGGTTTATTGGCTATTTGTTTATCTTCTTATATATTCGTTAGAAAAGATATCTATTTAGGTCCTTTGCTCATTTTGTAACTGGATTGTCTTTTGTTACTGAGTTGTTAGAGTTCTTAATACGTTCTGGATGCTAGACCCTTCATTATCAGATACATGATTTCTAAATATTTTCTCCAGTTCTGTGGGTTGTCATCTTTTTCTCCTTCAGTGGTATCATTTTGGAGTCCAAATTATCTGTGTTGTTGTTGTTGTTGTTTTACTTTATTTTGGTGACTTGTGCTTTTGGTGTTTTATCTGAGAAATCATTACCCAACCCAAAGTCACAAATATTTTCTTCTAACAATTTTTCTAGTTTAACTCTTGGTATTTAGGTCTATGATCCATTTTGAGTTAATTTTTGTATGTAGTGTGAGGTAGGGATCCAACTTTTTTTTTTTTTTTTTTTTGCCTATGGGTATCCAGTTGTCCCAGCACTATTTACTGAAAGACTAGTCTTTCCCCATTGAATGGTCTCGGTGCCCTTGATGAAAATCAGTTGATCATAAATGTGTGAGTTTATTTCTGGACTCTCTTCTGTTAGGTTAATCTATCTCTATTCTCTGCCAGTACTATACTGTCTTGATTCCTGTAGCTTTGCAGTACTGAAAATGGGAAATGTGAGTCCTCCAACTTTGCTCTTCTTTTCTGAGACTGTTCTAGCTATTCTGGGTCTCTTACGTTTCCACATGAATGCTATATAGGTTTTAAAAATAGTTTACATTTAAGTTTTCATTCATCTAGAATTAATTTTGAATATTGACTTGAGGTAGAGATCAAACTATAATTTTTCCTAAGTAAGGAACTAATTTTCTAATTCTTTTAAACACCCTGACACCATAGTCTTCATGTAGTTTGTAAAATAATATTTCCTTTTCTCACTAATTTTAAATAAGTCCCTTGTAAATGACTAACATATTTAAATAGGAATTTTTAATGAACTAAGAGGGCACTCTTACTTCAGAAAACAGTTCAATTTTACCTTATTGCACTGATTAATGAGCTCCTGATGATACCAATGCCTTGGAAATTGAAACAAATTTTATGTGACATACTTTGAAATGGTTCAACCATAAGATTGACTTTCTCTCTTTTTTCCCTTCTTCCAGGGATGAGGTTGGTGTATGTGCATGACGACTCAGAGAGTCTCACTGACGACTTTACAATCCAGCTGTCAGATGGGAAACATAGGATACTTAAAACCATTTCTGTAGAGGTCACCCCAGTTAATGATGAGAAACCAATGCTGCGCAGGTAGGCTACCTGAAAAGAGTTTCCCTTTTGGATTCTTTATAAAATTCCGAGGTCTGGAAGACTAGGTGCAAATGTGATGTGTGTGAAACAAGTCTTTGACAGTTCCTGCCTGTCACAACTTGCCCCACCTACTCAGGCACCTGGAACCTTCAGTGAAAATGTTAATGTTACCCCTCCTTAATAATTCTCAAATTAGCCTTTTTATTATTTGATTTTCTTCTAAAAATTGTATTTACTTGTAAATAATTCAAAGTGACTGAACATACAATATGAAATGAAGAGTGTACTAAATATTGAAACACATGTGTGTGCGCACGTGCACACACCAGAGTGTAATTAATATATAGATTGAACCAAAGTGTGATAGTAGTAACTTCAGGCAGCCCTCACTGTGGGTTTGGTCAAACTTCTAATTAAGTGTGGCTGAGGGAAATATGTCAGTGTTGCTTCTTTCGTCATCTCGGTATTCCATTGTCCACCAGTTCTCTACTATGTTCCATATGGATCATAGGTGATCCCTTGCCACCTGGGGTCAAGATGATCACTTTTTAAAAATTCAATACTGATATTATTAGTTGCAGACTTTGTCAATATCTCCTCTGTAACTGATCAGACTTTGATCAGAGGGTACAGAGTCTTCATCCCTTGTATTTCTATAGCTCCAACCATTTCTCTTATTATTAGATTCTGTACAGAGCTGTTCCAGCTTAGAACTTTAGGAAGCCCAACTCTTCAGGTTTTGTATGGAGAGAAATGTCTGCTTCTTGGCACCTCTTTGACCACCTCAGTGGTGCAGCAGTGAGAGGCACTGAGTAGACAGCCCGAGTTCTTATCAGAAAGTGAACAACTTCCTGCAAGTGTGTAAACTTCCAAAGTCTCCCCGACGTTGCAGAAAGGAGGACCTCAAAGAAGTCCCTTCATTTTTTCTGTCGATTCCTCTGCTATTCCCTGTGGACCACGAGTAAGGCCCTTGGAAAGCATTATGGGAAATACTGGAGGGAGTTTTTGGAGGGTTGCATCTGAGACGTCAGTTTGACTGAGGGTATTCAACAGAAACGTCTGTTTCCTGTTCTCCAGCTGGAATGTTGGATTAGTATTATCTCGATTATAAAAATGAAAAGATGAAGGCTCTTGTGGTGTGGAACCTCCTTCCTGATGACCTCACTTTATCTAAGAGGGAGGGAGAGAGGTGAAAACTGGGTGTTTATGAAGCCCTTACCATGTGACAGACTCTGTATCAGAGCCTGTCACATATATTTATTTCTTAAATCCCCACCAAAATTGTGTAAATAGGTATTATTATCCTCACTGAGAAAACTCGAATCAGAAAGGTAAAATAACTTAACAAGCTACGCATTCAACTCTGTGTGACTTATTATTTCTTGCTATGTTCTTGCTATTAAACTTCCTGGGACATCTTCACCTACAGAATCACCAAATCTCCTTCAACCCTGCTTCAAAAATCCCTCCTCCTTCTTTCTTTTCTTTTTTCTTTCTCTTCTTTTCCCTTCCATGTGTATCCTTGAGTCTCTCACCTCTTGCCTTCTCCCAGAGCATGCTCCATTATTTCTTCCCTGCTGCATCTTCAATCTCTCCCTTCTCATTCCTTCTGCTAACAAGACATGGGTTAATGGTTAAGAGAGCAAATTCTGGAGCCAGACTGCCTTGGTTCAGCTACTTACCAGTGGTGTGACCTTGAACCTGCTACTTAACCTCTCTCTTCCTCTTTGTCAACCTGTTTGTAAATGGGGATCATAGCAGTTTCCCCTTCATATGGTTGTTGAAAGGATTAAATGAATTAAATTATGTAAAAGTACTTGAAAGACTGGCTGGTCCACAGTAAGTTCTCCCAAGTGTTAGTGATTATCACCATTGCAAACAGGTATCCTCATTCTAAAACTACCACCATGACCCGTCCCTCATTCATTTCAGTGCCAGACGATTTGGAGGGACAGTTGTGCTTGTTTCCTCCATTCCTACCCACCGTCTCCAACCTCCCTTAAGAGTTCCCCTTGGCTTTCTCAACAAATCTAATGGATCTTCTCATCTTGCTGGACCTTGTTAGAGCATTTGCCGCCATTTCTTTGATATTCCTTTTAGATGCTGTAATAGCTGCTTTTTGGCTCCTGGGGTTACATCCCCTTATCTCACCTCTGATTCTCGTTGCGGTTGTGTTGGAACCTACCCTGCATGCTGTCAGTGCTGCACCTAAATTCACATCGTGCTCTGCTTTTCTGCCTCTGGGCTTTCTCTGAAGCAGCAGTGGCTCATTCAACCCATGTGCAGGCGCAGTGAAAACACTCGGAGGGCAGCTCTCAAACTGTGAGAGCTGCTAGGTGAGTGTCCCAGCCTCCCGTCCTTCAGAAGCACAATGAGAGGCATGTTCTACGTGGCTCTTCAAAGGATCCCCAGGGGATTGAGCCCCATGGCAGTAGAAGCACCGTGTTGCCCTTTCCTCCTTCCCTCTCTTGCTCTTCTCTTCTCGCCTGTTCCTGAGATCACTTCCCAGATAAATTACCTCCACCAAAGTCCTGTCCCAGGGTCCCTTTCAAAGTAACTCAGACTGTGACATATTTTGTTCTCTCTTGGATTCTCTGGCATTTAATTCTGATTCTTTCTACCAGACTCCGTATCATCCTTATTATATTGGCTCCCTGTTTCAATTCATCTGTTTCTATTAAAAACACCACTAATCTCCATGAGTCCCAAAGTAAGTGATTTCATTAGCCTTCCAGAATGATGGGATTATTATTTGCCGGTAAAAAGGGGGGCAGAAATCACCTCTTACTGCTGGGGAAGGTGCCAGTTCTAAGTACACAAGACAAGCCTAGGAAGAGAGGTTAGAGACTGAGGTGTTCAGGCGTGGGCTTCTCAGCAGGGGGGTGCAAGGCTGTTGAGAATGCCAGCTGATGCTACTCAGATGTCCTCGATCTGAATCCCCAGGACACTTGCCAGCTCTTCTCAGAAACAAGGTGTTAAGTTAGACAGAGTCAGGCTACGTGTGATGACCAAAACTGCGAGCTAGAAACACAGGTGGAAAGAAATCCCTTCCTCACTTCGGTGAGACCAGGGGAAATGACCACTCTGGCTGTGAAAGCAGCAGCCCTTGATGCGACACGTGAAAACCACAGCAGGAGTGTCTGTGGTAGGAGGAGCGGTTGCTCGCTGTCCCAGCCTTCGCTTCACGATGGAGCGGGCTTGGCAGCTGGAGCCCTTGGAAAAGAAGAATTGCTGTGAAGGGAACACTAGCTCCCCAGAACGTTACCAGGGAGAGGGAGAGTGATGCGGAGGGCTCCAGATTACCCGAATAGCACCAAACTCTTCATGGTCTATCATGAAGGTACCAGCACACCTGGGAATAAGTCACTTCATCTCTTTCAATTTCTGTCTGTAATATGAGAACAATGACACCTCGCTGGCTGCCTTCACGGTGCTGTTGCTGTGTCAAATAAAATATTGGACACAAAGTCAGTGTATAAAATAAATTAGGACATAAAATTGTAATGTCCTGTCCCCGTAAACAATTAGAAGTATGTAATTACTTCATTTCACACTCATTGTTGCTAATTCTGTTTAGGACTTTAACGGAGGGTGAAATGAGAGCTTATTTCACGAGCCTGACTCATCATTTTCAGTACTTTCGATATTGAATATCATTCCCTAGTTTTTGAAGGTTGAGCACCGTAATAGTTATTATGGCTGTCCCCTGCTAAAGACATGGCTTTATTGTATCAAACCAGACATCTTCCTTTTTTACAGGAAGGCTGAAATTACAGTGAACAGAGGCGAAACTCGTATTATTTCTAGCGCTGTTCTTTCAGCCATGGATGAAGACACACCCAGGGAGAAGATTTACTATTTATTTGAAAGGCTTCCCCAAAGTGGGCAACTTCAGCTTAAGGTTAGTGGCCTTTTTACTTTTATTATCTGTAAATGAATGTGACAAGTATAAATTTTCTCAATGCACAGATTTCTGCAACTGAATTTATTCTGTAATAGCCAGATTTTGCCCAAAAGTAAAAAAAAAATAATAATAATTTTCCAATTTGGGGGTGAACTCTCACTATTCTAAATTTACTTTTTCAACTCAAGGTAAATTCAACCAAAAGCAAAGGATTTTCATTGCTCCTTCCCCCTTTGGATTGTACCTAAATTGGGAGGACAAAGTTACTGGGGTAAAGCAAGTTGCCTAGTTTCTGATGAGAATCAGGCATCTTTTGAGAGAGCTTTAATGCCACCAGATTTTTCTTAAAAAAAAAAAAACAAACATTTAGAGCAGTTATTGTCAGTATCAACAAACTGATTCTAAATTTTATCTGGAAAGGCAAAATACCCAGAATAGCCAATACAATATTGAAGGAGAACAAAATTGATACTATCTGACTTCAGCATTTACCATTCAACTGTGGTGATCCAGACAGTGTGCGTTTGGTAAAAGAATAAACAAGTAGATTAATGAAACAGAATAGGGAGCCCAGAAATTGATCCACTCAAGTGTGGTCAAAAGATCTTTGACAAAGGAGCAGAGATAATATGATAGGGAAGAGATAGTCTTTTAACAAATAGTGCTGACTATTCTGGTTCAGACTTTGTGTATGATGCCCAAGCACGAGCCCAATACAAATCAGAGATCCATCACTTGAGTAATCCGTCAAAATGTTCATTTGAATGGTGGATTAAGGCTAGCAACAACCACCACCAGCCATCCCCAGTGAGATCGTTCTACTGAACCTTTAACTCTTCATGTCATGTACATGCAGCCCTAGAAAAGCAGGAAAGATTCACTTAGCGTGGAGCAGCTTGATAGTCTTAAATTATGAGCACCATAGAGAATCGAAGTGAAGAGCAATCACTGATTTAAACTGAGGTGCAGCTGTGTCCTTATTTCATTTCAAAGAGTAATGAAGCAGAAATGCAGTGGGAGCTCACACATTTGGGTGGCATGGGAACCGAAGTGTTTTGGTTATGTGAAAATCCAGATGGGTCCAGGTTCCCAGTATGGTGCCACAGAGTTCTCTCCCAGCTCTCACGGGATTCTCCATGTCTCTCCAAGACCAGGGACTGAGTTTCCTGGACTTTCTCAAGTGCCTTTGTTTCCTTGTTGACTTTTCTTCCTTTTCCTTACCTTCAGCCTGACTCTTAATTTCTTCCTTCTTGGGGGCTTGCAAATGATTTCGTCGAGTCACGGCTCACATGTGGAAGTGCATGTGGGGACTTGGATGGAGATGAGGAAAAGCAAAAGACATCTTTTTTCTTTATTTACTTCCTGGAACAAGATTATAAAGAAAAAGGTTAAATAGAATTGCAGGCTGTCCAGTTTAAAACCAGGAAGAGAATCTGTCTTAAAAATTAAATTTACAAAGAGATCTTATGACGAAAACAAACAGTGAGCTTAATTATTACAATATAATTAACTTTTTTCCTCAGTGAGCACTGGGGCAGAACATACCTGTGTACAAACGTTAGAGGGGCACAAACATTAAAGAGGAGGGAACTTTATCAGATAGAGTGACGTAAAGGGAAGTGATAACACTGTGAGGGGAGAGGAAGGCAAAGCTTTTTTTTTTTTCAGGAACTGGGAAGTCTGTGAAATAATAATGTGTCAAGGGAAATAAAAATGGATGATTTAAATTTCTGGTTTAGCTTCTTAAATCAGACAGGAAAAGCACAAGGTAATACCATATAGTAAATTTTTAAGATGACATTTTTCTTGAAAAAAAGTAAATGACTTCTACAAGCCCCTTTTAGCAAAAGCTATGCATCTTAAGAGAATAACAATAGAATTATTAATCAGATACAGATTGATTATTATTGTATTTTCTGATACTCTCCATTGTCAGCTCTCCCTCAGTGCAAGGACTTCTTTTTATTGAAAATGCCACAATTTCTGCACTGAGTTGTATACAGAATATATGCTTAGCTAATGCTAGCTTGTTTTTAGAAGAGTATGATACATAGTGTATATTTGCAGTTGTTTTTGTGCTGACTCAAGATATAAATGTAGAGAGTGTTAGGGACTTTGATAATTCTCTTTGGACTTTAGTAAGCCTAGAAAATATATGGAGGGTAAATACACCCATTCTGTTTGTGTTTTATTTATTTCAGTTAAGCCTAGTGACAATCCAGTGTGAAAAAATCAGTTTAATTAATTGTACAATAATATGAACTAAGAAAAAAAAGGAAATCCCAAATGAAACACATTTAAATTTTAAATAATCAATTCCAACAGCTTCGACTACCCACCTGCTCTCATTAATTGGAATATTTAATCAGCTATGATTGCTTACGATAAATACCTTGGCAGTAGCACTGCTGTTGAATTGCCACATGACTTGGTCAGAAATCCTTTGGTTAAAGCTAATCTTTTTTCCAAGGTCCAAAATTGTTTTAATATATTTCTTCCAATGGAAAAATATAAGATAGAATGGCAAAACATTGCATCTGGAGTTTCCCTGAAGTATCCTTTCTATTAGAAGTTTTCAAGGATATGGAAAAAGTCCACTAACACAGCTTGGGGGGAAAAAACATGGGCAGCTGACTAATTCTGGCCCCTTTCAGACAGGGAGGAGCTGGGTCCCTCTGGCCCCTGGCATGAAGTGCACTCAGGATGAAGTGGATCTGAACTTGCTGAGATACACACACACCAGGGCAGGGGATTCCCAGAACCGAGACAGCTTCACCTTCTACCTCTGGGATGGTGACAACAGGTCACCTGCGTTTGACTGTCACATCACCATCAAGGATATGGGAAAAGGTAAAGCATGTTTATCAAGTTTTATTGGGACCAACATTTACAACTTTACAACAATAAATGTAAGCGCTCAAAGTTTTCACCTCCCTCCCTCCCTCCCACCCTTTCCTCTTTCCCTCCTTTCCTTTCTTCCTTCCATTCTTTATACTTGAAATTCCATCATTTATGATTTGATCCTTTAGCTCTTCACTTGCTTTGCCTGGGATCCATGAGAGTTATGGGAGTAACCAGCTCATTCGTTACTTTCATTGTTTCAAAAAACCTATTAGAAATCCAGCTTTGCGCACAATATGGCTGCATAGGCTACTTTAACCATCAGAGTTTTATGCTTTAAGTAAAATTTTACCAAATCCACGTGATAGCTCTAGTTTTATCTTCAGGAATTGAATTATCACTTGAAAATGGAGTTTGAAAGGAAAAATATTTCCAATACAATTATAATAGAGGAAATTATACACTAATATAATAATAATAAAGGAAATTTTAAAAATTTTAAAATAATAAAAAAGAAGTTTGCTATCGAAAAGATTGTAAGTTGTTGCTCTTTTCACTTTGGAAGTGTTAACACATGCTCTTTAGGGACGGGGAGACCTGTAGTAAGGTAATAAGCTTCTCTTTAATTAATTAAGCAGACTATTTGCATGATATGACTAGCAGCATGTAAGTAGTCATAAGAGGAGAGTGAAAAAAATACTGGAAAGAAAGCTCAGCAAAGGACAGTGTAAGCCATTGATTTCCAACTGTCACTCCCCCATACTTTTGCTTAGAGCTTGTATGAGGAGGGTAAAGATTATATTTCATTAATCTATACAGTTCAAGATCTGTATATTCCCAGAACCAAGCATAGTCTTAGATCCTCAGTATATGCTTGATTGACAAATATGCTTCCTTTTTTGCCTTGGCTGCCAGGAAGCTCAGAGCTAAATTAAGTTGGATGCTTAAATGCAATAAAAATCTTACTTCATGTGCATGGTTAAATGACAGTTATCCTGAGTTTTTTTTTATTATTTATTTATTTATTTATTTATAATTGAAGTACAGTCAATTACAATGTGTCAGTCTCTGGTGTACAGCACAATGCCCCAGTTATCAAGATTATTTTTAAACAAATGTTAAGCCAGCATGATTGATTTTAAGATGTTTATTTTGGCCTGTTTATATGTGTATATATATACTTCATTTGCTTGTTTCCTTGAAGATGTCTAATAAATGACTCCCAGATAAGCTACGTGTTAGTGTACACATGTATTTCTCTCTGCAAAAGTAAGGCTATGTTCATCATAACTATCTGTCCAGGCAAAACATAATATGAGTAAAATATCAGGGCAGACAACACATCTATTAGGGCAGGCAGTCTTCTCATTGCCTTAGCTCGGTGCATTCCCACGTAGGAAATTTCTGTTCCACACAGCCACCTGGAGACTCTTTCCAGCTAGAGGACCCTTTGTCTCTGAAGGCCATGGAGTCACTTTGGGAATGGAATATGGAGGAAAATGAGAGGATTTCATGGAATAGGCTTGGAGGTGGAGTGCTTGTCTTCTGCACATCCCAGAGGCTGAATTGCTGGCACGCACCGCATTAAGGGAGTCTGGGCAGTAGAAACTGTATGTAGTAGTGCATCTCGGAAGAAAAGGAATTGAGGCTGGTGAGCGCCTGCCCAGTCTCTCCTACAACTGACATGTGATTATTTTCTAAAATGATTTGTGAAAACTTACGTCAAGTAGATACATTAACCTGTTATCATTTTCAGTAATTCAAAAAAAAATTTTTTTATGTAATGGTGTTTTATCTTCTGCGCAGTATTCTGTCCTTCCTCAGTCCTCCTCCTCCTCCTTCACTGCTGCTGTTTCATCTTCCTTTTTTCTTCCTTCCTTCCTTTCTTTTTTCTTTCTTTACTTAGCATCAGTTTTCTCAGCTTGCAGTATAACTTTATAACCATAATTGTTCTTCTCTAAATGAAGCTATACTGAATTGTTAGACTAAAGCATACTCTATATTAGCACATTGAACACTTGGGTTGTTTCCATCTGGGAGCTTTTATAAATAACACTGTACCTTCCCATTGTGCTGTGTCTTCTGATATGCACAGTGGCAAACCTGATGTGGACATCTTTGAGAGAAGTTTAAAATGACTTTGTCTGTAGTTGGCCCCAATCCATATACTGCCATGACAGTGCTGAAAAATTACCTTCAGGCAAAACCTACATGCTCTTCCTCCTTTCAGATCTATCTTCTGCTCCTGGTGAAACCTCTTGTGGAAGATTTTCGTTTCCCCAGCCTTGTTCATTCTTTGTACTTCCTTGATATATTCCTCTTGACTCCCTCTGAAGCATCTGGGGCTCAGGTTTTGATTTAAAATTAGGTTGCTCATTGATTATACATTGGACTTAAGTTGCATAGCATTTTAAGTTAAAAGTATAGTCTACCAAAAAGACTAATTTGATCATCTAAAGCAGGGTTTCCTGATCTTGGCAATACTGGCATTTGGGGCTGGGTAAGTCTTTGTTGTAATGGCCTTTCTTGTGCATTGTAGAGTTTTTAGCAGCATCTGTGGTCTCTGCCCACTAGAAGCCAGTAGCACCCCCCACCCCAGATAGGACAACCAAAATGTCTCCAGACACTGCCAAATGTCCCCGGGGGAGGCAAAATTGTCCCCTGTTGAGAACCACTGGGCTAAAATTATGCCTCCTTGATGCTTTATCTTCATTTTTTGTTTCCTCACGGGACTGAATGTCTTTTCAAAATTTTATTGACTATTTGTATTTTTAACTTAGAAATGACTGGCCATCTGTTTCACACATATTTCCTTTTGGATATTCACCCTTTGAGTGTTGATTTATAAGAATTCTTTATATATTAAAGAGAGGAAGCAAAATAATACAGTGTTTGAGTTTGTGCTCTTGGGTCAGGTGGTTTGAGTACAAATTCTAGCTCTACCTTTCATAATTGTGTAGTCATTAGCAAGTTAGTTAACATTCCTACACCTTATTTCCCTCATTTATAGCCTGAGAAATATGACAATAGCCTATCTCATAGGGTTGGAATGAAGAGGTAACAGACTTTAGCCCTGTGCCTGGCACACAGTAGAAACACGTAGTGTTTCAGTTATGATCATTTTTTAAATGAACCTCAGATGTGTGAAATTGGATGATAATCCTTGTTTGTGACACTGTGTTCTTAGTCTATGTGCGATCCACTTGTACTTTGCTCACTTAGACACTCATTCGTACATTCTTTTAAAAACACGTAATAGCACCTGTGCAGCCATCGTACCTATGAGGACTAGAATATTAACAGCATCAGACATCTCCCTGTGTGCTCTTTCCATCCTCCAGAGACAACCATCATCCCGAATTTTGTACTGATTTTCTTACTTTTGTTTATAGTTTTCTGGGACTTACTCACCTAACAAATGTTAATAAGCTACATGTGTGTTGTTGCATCTAACTCTAGTTTATTCATTTTGCTACTGTACACAAATCAGTTGTATGAGTGGACCAGGGTTTGTTTATCCGTCCATCTTTTGAGAAGGCATTTGGGTGGTTTCCAGTGTTTCAGTTACAAACAGTGCTGCCGTGACCTTTCTAGCACAGATCTTCTGGGTACAAGTGCGCGTGTTTCTCTCCAGCACATAGCTGGAGGGGAACCACTGGGTCAAGGCATATGTGAGGATTCAGTGCTTTACAAAATCACACCAAATTGTGTACCATTCACACTCCTACCAGAATCAAATGCAAGAGTCTACATCTTCTTCAATATTTGGTGTCATATGACTTCTACATCTTTGCCAGTTGAAGGGTTACGAGATGGCAGCTTATTATGTTCTTGATTTGTATTCCAAGATAATTAATGAGATTGAGCATATTTCTGTGTCTTTATTGGCCATGTATGTTTCCCCTTCTCTGTAATATCTGCTCATGTCTTTTGCTGAATTCTTTTACTGAGTCTAGACATAGAAACCCTGCTGTGTCATATTAGTTTGGATTTCTGCTCAGTTTGGCCTTTGTTTTTTGCCTTTACC
This sequence comes from Camelus ferus, assembly GCF_009834535.1. Lineage (NCBI taxonomy): Eukaryota > Metazoa > Chordata > Mammalia > Artiodactyla > Camelidae > Camelus > Camelus ferus. The sequence goes on along the minus strand of NW_022589675.1, from coordinate 104,914 downwards.
TTGGATATTTTCTTTTTTACAAATTGGTTCTTGACCACAACCTCTTCTGCCACCCAGGTGATATTGTCATCCTTGCAAAACCACTTGTGGTGTCTAAAGGTGACAGAGGTTTCCTGACAACCTCCACTCTCCTTGCTTCGGACGGAACAGACAAGCCTGAGGAACTGCTCTATGTCATCACCTCGCCCCCGCGACACGGCCAGGTCGAATATGTTCGTTATCCTGGAGTCCCCATCACAAGCTTCAGCCAAATGGACATCGCAGGACAGACAGTCTGCTACGTACATAAGAGCACAGCCGCTGTCCACAGAGATTCATTCAGGTGAGCCGCGAGGCGACTTCAGAACCCCTTCCCTGGATTAAAGCTTAGAAAGACAAAAGGAGGGGGAAACAGTGAGTCCTTTCCCAGCTCTGGTATAAATACGCTCTTCTTCCACTGCCTAGATGGATGAAAGGGAAGGGTGCACAATTAAAATGACAGCAGCCAGGCAAGAAATTAGGGCTTGTTGTTTAAAAATAAACACATAAGCAGATCTAAATGCAAGCTGTTCCATGAAGAGGAATGCAAAGACCTAAGGATCCCAGCTAATGAGAGATGCAGAAAAGCAATTTACCTCTTTTCTGAGTATGTTTTTCTATATGAGGAAAAGGAATTTGCTAGTAAACATTTGGCAGAAGCAGACAGTGCCTTTTGACACATTGTATTCCGGTAACTGTATCATAAATCATGTTGTCATAAAGTGGATCGTATTTCGCCATAGAAACAATGTTATAATTGGGGGCTGTGCACCTGTGCAAGGATTCTGTATCAAATAAATCACAGGAATGAATAACAATCTGTTGAAAAGGCAAAGATACAACATTAATGAAAGCCTGCATTCGTTTTAAATATTGAAATCTGTTTCCAGTTACAGAAAGCAAGAAAAACTCTAGAGAGTCTATCACTTAGCAGTTCTCAAAGCTGGTTGAACTTGAGGTCGTAGATAGAAATATAGATCCGCAGGGCTGGGATGAGAACCTGGAAATCTTAGACTAGCCTCTGCGGGACCATGGTACGTATCTATCCCTGAGTTTTACCAATTAAGAAGGAAGCCCTGAGAGTGTTGTTTCACCTTCGATACACACAGGGCTTGTGGCCTCCAGAAAAATTTTTACCATATCAGACTACAGCTTTTAGAAGAATGCTATAAAATAACATCAATGTAGCATCCTCCTGTGTTACTTGAGGGACTCCCAGAAACCGGCAAGTACACTGCTGTACTCATGTTCAAATACCACTCTCCTCTATCGTATATCTTATCTGTCTAAACTCAATATGTCTGCTACGATAAACACTTGTAAAATGTCAGTAAAGATGATTTTGCTTGCCTTTTTGGCATTTGGAATGACGGCTTGGAAAGATGATTTGGATACTTCAGTTGTTAAACAAAAAAATCCAGAGAAGTTTGGACTAATATCTTCCTTTTTTTTCTCTTGACAAATGTTCTGAACAAGCAGATCATCAGCTGGTAATCATCCGGTTGGTCACTTTCTTCATAACCAATTCAGGGGCTGAGTGTTGCTAATAGTCACTAAAACATGAGAAGCGGGGATGACTTTTCACATCAATTCTGTGGTGCTGGAAGTGGTCCAGGGCCACAGGCTTGGGGTCAGTTACTGCCTCCAATACTCACATCTCTGGCCTTCCTCAAGCCACATGTTCTCCTGTGCTCCCACGAACTCTTCCGTGAAAAGGAGCAATGCTCACAGTAATTGCCTCACAGAGTTGTTGAGTTTAAACGAGCTTCTGAATGTGAAGTTCTTAATACATGGCTCACAGGAAACACAAGACAAGTGTTAGCTTCTGTCATTGCTATTACTGTTGTTGTTGTCATTCTTATTGTTATCATCCTTTTTATATTCTTTCCTTGGCCCCCTTTTTTCTCTCCAATCTGTACAACACCGAGACTAGTCTTATAAGTTACAAAAAGCAATGATTATTCTTTTCTTCCTGTTTGTTAATGGAGGGTGGAAGGCTTCTTGGCTTAACCATGTATATCAGATTCAGAGCTTTTTCTTCTTTTAATATTTTATTTATTTACTTTATTATTGTATTATTTAATTGTTCTATTGAGGGGGCAAGCAGGTTTATTTATTTTTAGAACAGGTACTGGGCATTGAACCCGGGACCACGTGCGTGCTAAGCATGGGCTCCACCACTTGAGCTGTACCCTCCCCCCGCTGGAGCTTTTACTTTTACACACATTTCTGGAACTTTTTGCTCCTGTCCATTCCTGCTTTCCCCCGTGAATGCCCATGGATTGTCTGCTGAAGACATTAATGACTGTATTGGAGAAACCAGAGATTCTGCTGATGAAGCCAAAGAATGAAGGTGTAAAGATATTCAGAAATAAAGACGAGGTATTAATCGGATGATAGTGATGAGCTGAGAATGAAAAACAGAATCCCTGATATGAGGATTGGTGACACCATACCAGTTTCCTGATTCACATCCATAGAGAGCCACACTAGATGTCATTTTAGAAAGCATTTCTCCCAGGAGTTTCTAAATTTCTAGATCCTCAAGAGAGTTTACCTGAGAGATTTATAAAAGTATAAATTCTTGGACCTCACCGTGGAGAGGCAACTTTGATAAGTCCAGTTTTGGGCCCAGAAATACGTATTTTTAAAAGCTCTCCAGGTGATTCTGTTGCTGTTGGGACCAGCCATCTAAGGTCTGGTCCAGTCCATCGTTTTGAGTATGTTCTGAGGAGTTTGAGGATTTCCAAAAGCTCCCTGGGGGCCTCCCAGAGACAGAAAACGAAGGGGCACAACTGGTGGGGTTCTGCAGCTCGGTCTACAGAGAGAACGTTCTTTGGTTTAGTCTTCTGGTGGTTTTTAGCTTGTATTGCACACTGGGCTTCTGGGCAAGGTTTTCTTTTAGTAAAGAACCTGTGGCGATCAGTACCACCAATGATACAAAGATGCAAAGTGATATGTGCTGGTGTAGGAAGGAGGCAAGAAATAATAGGGATTCAAGCCTGAACAACCACTCCCTTTAGTTCTCTCAGTCCTTCTCTTTCAAGAAGGAAGTCTCAGGCTGGTGCTCTGAGGTCTTTGACAGTTCCTCAGTATTAGCTGTTTTCCCTTTTTAGCAAAGAGCGAACAGGCCTCAGGCTCCAAGCCATTGGCCAACAATATCTAACGAGGATGAAAAACAGTTTGTTTTCTTGTATTTATTTGTGTATTATTTATGGTGATTAAGTTTTTATGAGTTAAAACTTGCAGCTTTTAGTAGTGAAAAAGTTTCAAGTAGAATTAATTTAAGCATAAAAGTGAGTTGATACAAAGCAAAACAGTAAGTAATCAGAGTGCAGGTCGTACTAGAAAATGGCAGAAATTGCAAGGATGGCGTTTGAATGGCTCAAGATTAGGAAACAGGTGGGTAGGGATAAAATATACTAACCGCAAAGGCTGGAAAATGGATTTGCTCCAGTTCCTTCCTTATGTGTCGGAAAGCTAGCATTGCTTGAATAGCTGCAGAGCATCAGGCGGAGGACCAGACCCTTTTTTGGTGTGTGTCATTTCCCTTAAGCCTTCCACCACCGCCTTGAGGGGGATGGCTTGTTCCCTTTTTGTGGATGAGAAAACTGAGGTTCCGTCAGTTTATGTCACCTAAATTGACGTAACTAAGTATCAGAGCTGAATTTGGGCTGGGATTTTGTTTTGGAGGGTACTTTCCATCACACCTGACTGTACCCAAAATTTGTGGAGAATGTGTACTTGTGGGAAGGAGCAGCCTTACCTGTGTCCTTCTAATGTTTGACCAGCAGTTCTACATGTTTATAATAGAAGAGCCTAGCATCTGCCCAGGACCCTCTTTTTAATCTCTTCATTTCACTAACCCAATCACGGACCGCTGAGTTGTTTGTCAGGTGGCGCTAAACCAAGGCTGAAAGCCTGTTTTAATGAAAGTGTGATTGCGGTGCTTTTTAAAAATTAAATATATGCAACCAATCTAATCACCTCAATTTATGTTGCTTGCTGTTAAATCTGGCAAGAAATTTGGCTGAGTAGAAGAGATAAATTCTGTGGCAGAGAATTTCCCCCCTTCTCGTTTTAATGTAAGAGATGGCAACATTAATTAAATGGAGGAATTTAATGGTCAGATTTTACCTTCTGCAAAAATATTTTGTGAATCATAAATTTCTCCTGTATTGTTTGGTGCTGCTGGCCTGGAAGAAAGATTTGGCAGCACATTCTAGGACAGATGACACCAAGTGATTAGCAAGCTGACTTCAGCTGCTGGCAGCCGGGGACTAAAAGAACATGCTAATGTCCTCCGTTTTGACATGCCGGCTGGACTTTTTTTTTTTTTTTCCTGAAGAACTGGCTCTACTTATGATTCCATTTTTATCTTTTAAATGCCATGACAGATGGCAGATTCTTCAGCCAACTCTATTGCCAGGAAATGCAGAAAGCTTGAAAGCACCATGGTAATGGTGAAATCAGACCAGGCAGGCACCCCTTACAAATCTAAGAGTCATTCCCCAGATTTCATGAGACAGTGGTCATCTTGGCTGTGTCTCTTCTTGGTGGGGTGGAAGGGGGGAGAGGAGGCGTGATAAAGGAAATTAAACAGTGTGGACACACAGAAAGAGCCACTGCCTCGATACCACCAGCTTCTTAACCTCAGAATGGATGCCGTTACAGCAATGGCACTCTTGTTCTAAAACCTGAAAATGCAATTTGAAATTATATAAAATAAAGTTCCTTTTGGGGCGGGTGTAGTGGAGCATTTGGAAGATCATCTGGTCAACCTTTGTAGATGTGAAGCGCTGACCTTGTCACACTGGTGCTGCCAGGCTTATTTTGACTGGGATGCCAACCATGACCGTTCACTCTGTCTCTGTCTCTCTCTGATATGTTCTCTGCCTGTGAGTACTTTGCATTGTTCTTTGTGAAAGTGGAATGATGTGTTAGTTCCAGTCATGTTTAGACATTGCATCCTTTCGCCACTGGCTTGTGAGCTTTCGGTCAGTGCAGACAGCTGTCCCAGCTGGGAACGCTGGCCTCAGGAGACGTATTTCTCACCTTTACATGGTCCCTGGGCTGCTTGCCCTCATTTCCGTCTGTCTCACGGCAGGCTGCCGATTACTGACGTGGTCAGATGCCCCTCTTAGGCAGGGAGGAGTTGGAGATGTACTGCCTAGATCACACGGGTCACGCACACATAGAGAAATGTGGCCGCCTTGAGACTGAGCTCCGAGGACCCGGTGGGGCATTGCTGGAATTCAGAGACGAAGGTTGGATCAGATACTCAAATGGCAGCCCCCACCGAGGCTCCAGCCATCGCTGGAGCTTCCGCTTCACCTCCTTGCCCCTGCTCGCTGTCCCTCTCCATCTTTCTCCTTCCTTCTTTGCCAGAATTTGACATGATTTTAATGGGGCACAAAGTCTTTAATTCCACAATTAATGCTGATACTGAAAATACATATCCTTTGGCTTAAATCTGTGCTAAACTGTAAATGGCTAGTTTAAAACTCTCCACGAGAGCACACTTTGACGGAGGGATCTGGTGGGGATTAGATACCACTTTAATGTGAAAGACGGCAAAGCGCGAGGAGTGAGCCGTGTTTCTGGAGGGGTGAAGTGGCAAAAGGGAGAAATTAGAGCCCCTGGGGGAATGGCTAGTCTCCTTACCTTACCTCAACTCAGATGATAGGCCCTGGGGAGGGAACAGGAAAACAATGGAATAAAGGTGTAATTCCATGAAGAGCTCTCCCTGAGAAACCAGCTATGATTTTTATACCTAAAAATGTATATTACTAGACCTTTGAAACTGCCAAGGTGACTAAGTAAAAAGTTGAAGAACACACACAAATATTTTTGTGAGTGTGCTTTTTTTTTTTTTTAAAAAAAAAATTACTGAGTTTTGCAAACACTTCATGATCCAGCAATGAAATTGCCCTATTTGATTGGAATTTATTTATCAAAACATCAGCTTTACAAAAAGAGAACTGATGGTTTTGTTTTAGGGGAACTCTGTGATTTTGCTGAATCTACAATTCTAGAATTAATTCAGTATTCTTATTCCAACTGTAAAAATAATGCCGTGGGGGAAAAAAACGGGTTGTCTTCTTTAGGAGTCAAGGTGTGCAAAATGTTGAAACTGTGCTTTATTTGTCGTGTGTCACTTAGCACTTTTAACTTTTTGAATGGAGATTGCTTTTCCCATGCATCACACCCTATTCTCCTTGAAGGCAGTCTTACCAACTCGCTAATTAGAAAGCTCAAAAATTTTAGCCTCGCCTTCAAAGCACCATCTGTATCAACCAAGCTCATCTCCCTTCACTTTTTGTCCAGCTGCTCTTCTCCTGGAGCCCTTTGCCTCAGGCAGGCTGACTGACTCATCTGCTCACACAGCCTGGTTTCACGTTCCTTCATGTTCAAAAGCAAAGCATCAACCCTCAAACCCTGGAGGATAAGACACATTTTGTAAAGAATAAAAAACTTGGTAGTCAGATTTGTCAGATTAGGAGAATAAACACAAACCCATATCTTCTCTAGTCTTTAAAAAAAAAAAAACCCTCCAAAGGAAATTCTTATATAGTTTACTGGTGTATGCCATTACAGCATTTTTAGAGTTTTACGTCCATGGAATATGAGTATCTCTGTCCTTCGTGAATACTGTAAGTAACTGGTATGTGGAGAGGAATGAATAGATGCAAGTCTGTGATTATTTCAAGGTTTCTCTTGGCCCCTGGTTTGTCAGTTTCACTCGAGAGGAGTGATTTCCTAACTTCTGGGAGTTTTAATCGTCCATTTTGTTGGCTTACTTCCACGACAGTCTCAATTGTCCTTTCAAATAGAAATTACACATTGAAATATTCTAAAGATCATTTCAGTTAGTATAATTTTGAGATCAGCAGTGGTGGGTGGAATGTGAGTGAGTGATCAGTATAACCAGGAGCACATGATGGTATCACAAACCTGCAACTGCGAGAAAGATTTTGCTTACCTTGGATTTGTATCATTTCCATTTTTTTCTTTATAGGTCTGCAGTGGTACTCAGGCGCCGCAACTCTTCCTTAATGGCCTGCTAAACCAGTATTTATGTTAAAAACTCTGCAAGAGCAGAAAGTGTGGGGTCAGAAGCCCTGGGTTCTCATCCCAGCTCTGTCTCCTCCCTGCCTTATGATCTCCTTGAATGTTTCTGAACCTTTCGGTCAAATTTTCTTTTCCTTAGAGTGAGGGAGTAATCTCTGTGCAATGTAACTGCGCCATCTCTTGCCAGGGGCCATTGTGGAGGCACAAGGGAAAATACCTGAATTGAGTGAGTTAGCCACATTTGGCCTAGTCAGCACTTTATTGGATGGGCTTTCATTGATCAGTCTTGAGAGTTTAGCTTGTTAAATTCTCACAAAGAAAATACAGCTGCGAAAGCCTAGAAATGAGTGTATTCGTCAGAATCACACAGTGGGTCTAATCACACCCAGTAGGGGAGCCTGAGAAATACTGACACAGTTCGTCTGCTCTCTCATGTAAGTCTACAGTCAGTGCTAGGAAGACGTAGTTTGGGGGTTAGGATGGTCTTTTTGGTGTTATGTACTGACTAGTTTAACCCATAGAATGGTGTTCTTCTGAAAGCTCTGCCCTTGAGTTTTCGCTCGCGCCCCACCACGACGTGTCCTGTAGTAAAGGTGTGTGTTGTTATCATTTCATTCCAGTAGATGGTGACACGAGAATCCATGTTGAAGGCTGCCTTGCCTCTCTTTGCCAGATTCATCGTCAGCAATGGACTGCAGACCAGGCCCGGGGCCTTTGAGATCGCCCTGGAGGCCGTGGACAGAGCCTTACCCGTGCTGACCAGGAACGAGGGGCTGAGGCTGGCCAAAGGGGCCACCGGCCTGCTCTCCCCCGACCTCCTTCAGCTGAGCGACCCTGACTCCCCCGTGGAGAGCCTCGCCTTCGTCGTGGCCCAGCGCCCTCGGCACGGCCAGCTCCAGCTGCGGGGGGCGCTGCTGCTTCAGCACAACTTCACTCAGCGCGACGTGGACAGCGGCCGGGTGGCCTACAGGCACTCGGGAGGGGACGCTCAGACCGACCGCTTTACTTTTGTGGCCACAGACGGGACAAACCAAGGCTTTCTTGCAGATGGGAGAGTTCGGCAAGAACCTGTTTCATTCACCATCCAGGCAAGTATGACCAGTCCAGCTCATGGCCAGAGAAGTGGAGGAAATGACTTCAAGGAGAAGTAGTTCCTTATTTCCTTCCTCCTCTCATCCACACATGTAGTGTGCGTGTACAGCACGCCAGGCACTGAGCGAGGGACCATATTGTATGAACGAAGCAGATGGGGTCCCTGTGCCCACACTGACGCCCAGCCTCAGTGGCAGGACAGAAAGGACCGAAACACGGGGGCTTTAGACTTAGACACACCTAGGCTGGAATTTCTGCTTTAAACATTTTAATATCGGTGTGAGCTTAAAGGAATTCTTCAATTCTTCTGATTCTACTTTTCCTTCTTTAAAAAATGCGCTTTACAGCCCAGCAGTGAGAATTAAATAAGATTAGGTACCCAAGGCCCTAGCCCATTGCCTGAAGTGCATTAGGTATTCAGTCTCCTGTAACTACGGTTTTAGTAGCTGACTGCGCTGTTATGTTGATGCTTATGGGTCCATGTTATCTACTGGCGTTTTAATACTTTTCAATTAAACACATGAAAACCTACAACGCCGCATCAGTGTTACACACACATTAATGATGAGGGAAGTCACTGGAGCAGCTCCAATTTTTGGAGTGTTAACTGCAGGTCGAACCCACTTTACATAAATCTCATTTAATGTTCATAAAAATCCTGTGAACTAGGTTTTACCATCTCTATCGTATAGACGTGCAGAAGTAATTTGGTCAGACACACGTAGAGCTCTCACGTCTTTCTGATCCCGAATGCTGTGTCCTTTCCGTGGCACCACACCTGCCACCGTTGTGTTGACTATTTGATGATTCTTTGAGGGCGTAATGTGTTTTCCGTTTTTCAGTCAAAACACATCAAGTACGTTCTGGCTCCCAAAGCCCTGAATCCACTCTCCTTGGATATGGTTCACCCTGTTTTACACACTTCCACCAGCAGCAAAAAAAGATATGTCTGTCTCTTAATTACAGGATATATTCTGATTATATAAAATAATAATTTTCCCTTGCTCTTTAGTCTTTGTCTTAGGGTTCTGCAGAGAAACAGAATCAATAGGATGTACATAATTTATACACGTATCAGTTATGAGTGCAGGAGAGAGACTGATTTATGTTCAGGAATTGGCTCATGCAGTTGTGGGGTCTGACACATCCAAAGTCTGCCCGGCAGGCCAGCAGCCTGAAAATTCCAGCAGGAGTTGATGTTCCAGTCTTGAGTCCAAAGGCGCAGTGTGAAGGCAGAACTCCTTCCTCTGCAAGAGACTTCTGTCTTCTCCCTGAAGGCCTTTACGTGATGGGATGAGGCTCACCCACAGTGTGGAGGGTAATCTGCTGGACTCCAAGTCTGCTGGTTGAAATACTAATCACATCTGAAAAAAGGCCTTCACAGGAACATCTCCGCTGGTGTTTGGCCAAACCCTGGGCATCATAACCCAGCTAAGATGACATACATTTACCTATCACAGTCTCCACCTAAGGTGGGATTTGAGTTGAAATGTGGGGAGTTACGATAACACAGAGTGAGTAGGGAGGTCCAGAAAATGCAATGAAATTAGGAGGCACTAGGAGAAGAGAGCAGGTGTTGATGTTATTGGCACAGTATGTAAGAAGTACTATGCACATAGTAGAATCACTGTTTCTTTTTTCTTCCATGTTTTCATTGTTGTTAGCTGCATCCCATGCTTCAGTCTGTTAATGTCTTTTTCTCAGCTCCTGGCTCCCCAGGCTCTATGGAGAAATGCCACTGTACTGTCCAACAGGAATAGTTTTCTGGTCTGTATGCTTGCAAATTTGTAGGAGTTATTAATTCTGAGTGCTGGCGTAAGGGTTCCTTCCTCCACTCCAGAACAGAGAGGGTGGTGACTGAAGAAAGTACCAGAACTTAAATCAGGTTTCTCCCAACACCAAAGTGATCTTAAAGAGCATGGTTATCATAAGGGAGTTCTCCCTTGGAAGTTGTAGCATTTACTGACGGGAAATTGTTGAATACATGTTGCAAAGTTTTTTTCGTTATAAAAGTGCAAGGTTTTCCTTGCCTGTATGTAAACAAACAAACAAACAAAGCTCATCCACTCTTAGGGTCCCAACCTGGGTAACTGAGGGCAAAGCTATTGGACTGAAGCACAAGACACAGGTGTATTTTACTGATAGCAGCAGGCACCAGTCTGACATTTGTTTGGTCGGAAGTCATGTCTTTCTGACCGAGATTCTGCAGTCTTGCTACAATGACTCCTGTAATCTTCCTTTGACAGGGGACAGGGCTGGAGGTGACGGGGAAAGGACCGGTGTCATTGCTTCCCATGGTTTAGGCAAGTGTGAGCTGATTTTCAGTGCATTCAACACAAGTGATCATCAGGATGTAGCCTTAAAAAAAAAAAAAAAAGTCTTGTACTCCAGTACTTCCTGCTTACTGAGTCAGAAGACCTGCTTTTGAAGAGGCTAGAAATTTAGTAGATTTAGTATACATTTTAACACAAAGTATGACCAAAGAAGACACACCCAGGGACCCTGTAACCAGAGTGTGGATATTAACACTTTTTAAAACAAATGATCACAACAGGTATTTACTCCTGTTTAAATACTTTTATTGTTAAGAAAAATATAATATTGAAAAAACTACCCTCAACTATCTACCAACTTCAAGGATTACTCACAAGGCTTGAAGTATTTTTAATTTTCCTCTCTTGTCATTGACCATCCTTCCTCTTGGCTCCCCCAGAGCTCCTACCCCAAAGGCTATGATACCTGTTTGACTCCCCACCTCCCAGCCACCCTCTCAGCTCTGAGCTTGCCAGCCACACTTCTTTAGGAGAGAAGAATGACTGTAACTTATAAATATGTTAGTTGCTGTTTCAGCTTATGCAATCATTGTTTGTGGTAAAGGATTCATAAGCTACAGAAAAGGACAAGTAAAAAACAAAGTCCTTCACAATCATCCCATGGTCATTCATGGCTTCCCTCCAGTCTTTTATTCTGTGCAATAAAAAAAATGGGATGACATTATATGTACTATTATGCATAGTACCTGTTTCCACTCTTATGTTATAAAAATTTCCTCATGTCATTAAATCTTCCTTGAAAACATAATTTTTAAAGGCTGCATGGCACTCAGTCACAGGCAGAAATGATTTTTGATGTTTTGTGGAATTTCTTGTTAATTGCTATTATAAATTATATTTGAGTCAACCTCCATATATATACACTTTGTACATATCCGTTTCTGTAGAATATACTCAAAAAGTGAAAATTTTGGATCACTACATATGCATATTTTTAATTCTACATATATCTCAAATTTATATCCTGAAAAATTTTCACTTATTTGCATTCCTACCAGCAAAATACAAAAATGCCTGTTTCTCCAAACATTTACCAACACGAGGTATGATTACTTTTTAAAATAAAAAGCTGCTTGCCAACTTGAAAGGAAATTTGGTGATGACAAAATTCCATCTAGAGTTACTCAAAGGAGAATTGGTAATTTTTCCCCCATCCCACGACAGATGAACAGGTTTGTGTAAGTGCTCCCAGAATTTTGTCTGTGTCTGTATGAACATGTATATATGTTTGCTTTGAACAAAAATGGTGGTGTAGTCTCCTGTTCTGCAACTTGTTTGTTTGTTTTTTTAGCAGTTAACACTTGTGGAGATTTTTCATTATCAGTTTACCCTACCTCTTTTTCTTTTTACTAGCTGGATAGTAGTTTATTACGCCATCATACTCCCCCCAAATATATATATATGTTGTCTTATCATTGACACTCAGGTTTTATTTTGCTACATTTACAACAGTATTATTTTGGGGGTAAAGAAAGTTAAAATTTGAATGAGTAGGCATGAGGGGAGCAAAGATAGTGTCCTTATCCCTGTTTCCTGGTATCAGTGATGAATTGTGCTAATCCATCCAAAAATGCCCCATCCCTAATCTGCAGGAGTCCTTTGTACGCTGGACTGAGCTCCATACTGCCCTTGAATGAGGCCCTTTGTGGTGTCTGAACCTATGTCCCTCTCCCCCTCATGAGTAATCGTTCACCACAGTCTTCACAACTTGAACCCACCTTAGTGATCTGTTTAGTTACCCGGTTCTCATTGTCAATGAAACGAAAATGCGAATACCTATAGGTAAGCATCTTTCACTTTCTTTTTTAACTGAGGTATGTTTATTTTCATTCAACATTTTCCCGTTTGAACAAAGACATGACAAGAAAAAAAAAATGTTCAGTGCATTTGTAGACCGTTGTAACTGTTTCTGTCAATCACCAAACCCTGGGAAAACCGAGCTGTCCTTCTGTGTAACTAACATTAAGTTTGCAATACAATCCTTGGGTCAGTTTTAATGCATGCATTCAACAGGTGTTTCTTGAGCTTCTTTTTATGTTTGGGCACTGGGCCAGGTGCAGGGAGTACGTACGTGGGGGGAAGAAGACATGGTATCTGCCCTCAAGGAGCTGATATCCTAATGGCGGAGTCAGACGGTGGGCAAATAAAGCTGGGTCAAAGTTTACAATAGAAAGTTGGCCTCCGTCCCAGGCACTATGATGTTTGTTGAGGATATTGCAAAAAAAAGATAGTCTTTAGCAGAGATTTTAACATAGGAGGAGGATAAGGAATCTGAAATTGAAGAGAGTTTGTCATTGTTGAACCACTAAAGCCCTACGCAGATGAGAAGCCTTTGTGTAATGTTGTGCGTCATTATTGACAATTCAGGTGGACCAGTTGGACACAGCAGCCCCCTCCATCACACATTTGTATTCCCCTTCTCAAGTGGGGCTCCTGAAAAATGGCTGTTATGGGATTTACATCACGTCCCGCGTGTTGAAGGCATCGGACCCTGACACCGATGACGATCAGATCATCTTTAAGATTTTACGAGGCCCCCAACACGGACATCTGGAGAACACCACAACAGGTACTGCCTTCCTGAATCCCTGTAATCACTCACGTTAGGACACCCAGGGGCTGGCAGGGCTAGAGGGTAATTTAATTAAATGCAGGCCCATTTGGTGCACACTCCCCAGGGCTTACTGATAGATGCAGTTTATAAATCAATATTGGTGCTAAAGAGGGTTTGAAGCTGAGTTTTCCTAAATTCATCTTGGAGTGGGAGAAGCCAATACTGATACACAGCTGTTTATTGTTTACAACTGGCTATTGAAAAAAAAAGTTGCGATATATTCACAGGAACACACATTGTCAGGACGAAATTCATACTTGTCACTCATTTTTTCCTATCATGACTTCTGAAAAATGTCAGCTCATTAAAAACAAACATTTTGGTGTAATGTTTTCTCCGGATTATATATTATTTCTGCTTTATGAAAACAATGATCATTTTATGTCACTAAACAGGATGGTACAGAATTTTAGATTTTATTACCATATCTTCCTTCTTGCTCTCTATTTTTATATTTAATGTACAATACTTCTGAGACAAAGTAATTTCAAAGCCTAATTTAACTTCATTGAATTTGAGTTTTAAGATAGTTACATTATATTAATCTCTTTCAAAATATATACACTTTGGCTATTTTTAAAGATGAGTTTAAAATAAACTAGCTATAAAATTTTATCAGCTCTTAGCTAACGCTTTGTTTGATTACCCATGAAAATAATTTGCTTCTTTTTTGTAGGTGAATTTATCCATGAGAAATTTCGCCAAAAGGACTTAAACAGTAAGACCATTCTTTACATCATAAACCCATCTTTGGAAGTGAATTCAGATACCATGGAATTCCAAGTCATGGACCCCACAGGAAACTCTGCCACTCCTCAAATGTAAGTTCTTTTGCTCATTCAATAGTCCTGCATGTAATGTCCAGAATGTATCTGATTAGGAAAGTGAAATGTTCTTTTTTAAGCACAGTCTAAGAGGACAAACAGAACATTCCACAAGCTCATAGAGTTCATTTTGGAGAGGAAACTTCTATTACTACTTGATAATGGGAAAGCCAGTAGCTTTACAGAACATGGAAACATTAAAAAGCTCACTTGTGTAGAGCTAAGTCATTCATTCTATGCATGTAAATGCATATACACTTTCATACACACAGAGGTTTCTGTCTTGACAATTCACCGGCATCTAGGACTAAGCTTGTGGGCTCATGTACAAATTGTGCAGCAAGAGGTCACTCTAGGACCACGTTAGTAACCACAGTCTCCTAAAATATTTAGAGCCGGGAAGAATGAGATTGTCAGGGAGGTTTAGCAAAACATCTTCTCTTCCAAAAACCCCAAAATACCCAAATGACCACTAGCACTGCCTTTGTAAGTTAATAAACCTCTCATAGGTAAGATGAGGACAGTGTGAAGAGGGAAACAGACTTGGGGAGGAATTAAATGACGGAGAAGTTGTGTAAAGTGTATGACCCTCAGAATAACGAGTAACAAATCCTCAAAATTAACAAGATTAACAGACCACAGTGATTTCATTCACTGGGTCCCCGTTCTGGACTTTTCTGGAAGGTATACCTTGAATAACTTACCAGCTGTCAGATGATCACAGAAAGTTTAGTCATAGCCCAGTTCTCCATGTGCTGTGTTTTTTTTTTTTCTTTTTAAGTTTGATATCCTTCCTAGTCACCTCAAAGAAAAGTTGTTTATTTACCCTCATTTTAGTATTCACCCTATCCTAGTCCAACTACACGCTGTGAGGACGGCTTCTTTATGGAGCTTTTACCGCAGAACACGGGCAAAGGGAGAAAAGAAAATTGAGAAATTCGCCTTTACCCTCTTCATTCTTGCTTTTTAATCTGATCCTGAGTTGTAGTCCCAGTACTCGCCAGCAGAGGTCTCTGTGGTCATTGTTAGAAAAAAAACGCATCCTTAACAAAACATGTTCCCAGGGTCCCACCTCTGTTGCCTCTAGTACATGGCCTAGATTTATAACTGCCATAGATTTTTTTCATTGAGTGGCTACTATATGCCTGGTACAAGTAGCCGGGAAGCAAGGAAGACCTGGTCCCTGACACTGAAATACGATCATGATGCTATAAAACTAAAACAGATGCCTACCTCGCATTAAAATGCTCTTGCCTAAGAGAAAGGATCCCTTGAGATTACAGTCTTTATAGGAAATATATTACCTACTTTGTTTCAGACAAGTATCTCTCGATTCTCAAGAAAATGTTTTTTTAATCCTACTCCAAAAATACTAATAAATTGATTTCACTTGCTTTTTAATAGTTCAACTAAACACATAAGAGTATTAATCAGACTTGCTCCTGACCGAATGCTGACCACAGGTCTTCCACACTTGAATACAGTATAGCGGCCAGAGATTTGTTTTTTTTTTCCCTGAAAGAGCTAAGTTGATACTGCTTCACCTGCATCCCCTCTTTATTCCTCATTGCTATTAAGGACATCGCTTTTGAAGACGATTTATGATTTTAAATAATTCCCTAGTTTATTGGAGAGTTACAGAATCTATAACTTTAACTGAGGCTTTTAAAATTGGCTCCTGCTTATAGTGGATACGTATTTCCAGGTACCTCTGCTGAGGATATTTCTAACTCAGCGTGCAGTGATTGAAACCAGGGGAACACAGTGCACAGTATGCCTACTGATCATCAATGCCAAAGTAACTTTGATTTGATTCTGACATATATTAAGGGAGGGCAAGGAGAAAGCGAAATTACTCAGTACTGATTTTGTAAGTTTTGAAGGGTATAATTTTCCCTAACCTCATTTGTAAGTACATGTTTTTTGGAACAAGAAATGCTTTTTTTTTTTTTTTTTCTTCCCCAGTAGGAAGCAATGTTATAAATAGTGGTCTGTCTTCCCAGGACAGTTAGCAAGACTGTAGATACATATATAGTATAAGTCACAGGCGTTTACAACATAGTTTTCTGCTCTATTTCATTGTTCTTCACTTAATCATCACAACCAGCTATAAGCTAGGTGCCGCCATAATCCAGAACTTACAGGTGAGGGGAGTGAGGCGCAGAGATAGGAGTAACTTTTCCAAGCTCATACAGCTGGTTCGTGAAGGAGCCAGGACGATTTAGGCCCAGGGTGTATGGCTTTCGAGTGCGTGGTTTTCCTCGCTGCTCTAAAGGACTTCTCGCCTGCTCTTAGTGAACGTGCTAAGCTGACGTACCTCCCTTCTTTCTCTCCAGTCATTGGCCACCAAGGCAGCAAGAAAGGGGGATACTTACTCCTCAAGGGCCTTAAATACAAATTACAGGTATCAATATGAGTGTGCGGTCCAGGTCTAACACGCTGGGGATTATGGAATAATTAATACATGAAAAAAAGCACTGGACTTAGAGCCAAACAGCAGAGTTTGAGCTTTGGCTCTGCCATTGACCTAGGTTGGGCCTTAGTTACCTCATCTGTAAAGTGGAGACAGTACCATGGTTTGTTCAGAGGAACAAATGAGATAAAACGTATGAAAGCATCTTGTATGTTTAAAGTCCTTAGCAAACTTAGCCTGTGGGGGTGATTACTATTGTCCATTCATGTGGGTACAACAATTGACTGTTTGAAAAAAGTATTGCAGAGACATTTGGTGGCCAGTTCAGGGCTATCTCTAAAAGTTGACTCTGGGATGACTCACAAAGTGAACAGTTAATATGCTTATTAGTCAGTAAACTAAATGCTATGGAACTTTGTATGCTTGTTTGGCTTAGAATAGATTAATAGATAAATGTTCCACGTTTTTGAAAAGTGAAAACCTTCTGTAATAAAGCTGAAGGGACAAGGTGCAATCTGGAGCAGAAAGGAGGCTCTTTAAAGAACAAGAAGGACCTGTATTCAGTGGGGGTTGTCCCAGAATCTTGATTACTAGTGAGTTTTTGTACTTGTAGAATTCCTATAGAATATCAGTCCCGAAGGGTCAATAGATATCCCATGAGAAATGCTGTTAGGACATCTTGATGTAATCAAGTTATTGCCTGCTCTCTGGCATGCTGTTTAACTGCATCACGTCCCAGAATCATGAAGATGCTCGCATGCACTGGGACTCTTCCAGAGAGAGATATAATATGCAACATATTGCAACCTGATTTAACTGTAGAGCCCTGCCGTTCAATAGCTCATGGAACAAGTTTTTCATGGGATACATTTGGGAGACATTTTAATGTAAATAGAAATTATTGTATAACTGAAATCCATGGAAATTTGCATAAAGGTTCCGATTTGGCTCAGTGCCTAAATTTCAGGCACTGTGCTAGGTGCTTTCACATATGTTGCCTAATTTAATCTCCAAAACACAATCCTCTGAGGGTGATAAGGAAATCAGGCTCAAAGCATTTAAGTAATTGGCCAGAAGTCACTAAGTGAACGAGTGGCAGAGCCCACAGCACACCCTGACCACCTGACCGCACAGTGAGTGCTCGTCCCGTGGGCTCGTGCCTTGGCGTGACTCGCTCACACGCTCACGTCTGTGCTCCAGCAGCAGTTTGAAACTCAAGACGGTCTGCAAACTAAGTTATAGGAGCCACATCATTCACCAAAATCAATTCTGCAGACTGCAGAATGGAGCCAGCTTCTGACCAACACAACACTTTCTTAACACATGCTCCATGTTGACCTCTTTCTTGTGCCCACTGGGGAAAAAGGTGATGTTCAAAAGAAAAGCTGACCCAGGCTGCAGGTCCTCACGACTCAGTGGCTGCCTCTCCGGCTGCTGCGTGATCCCAGGCACTCAGAATCTTCTCCTCCCTTTGGCTACCCTCATCTACCTATTCTACTTTTCATCCTTGGCCTTAAAAAGAAGGAACAAAAAAAAAAAAAAAATCAAAAAGAAAAGGAATCTTTAGCAGGCGAACTTGGCAATGTGTTAGCAACTTTTATGAAACACATTGGAGGGGAAGAGGTTGAAACCATTGGCTGGGTAAAGCTTTCACGTTAGCTGCAAGCCAGAACTTAAAATATTTGTCTCCAGACTAGATCTACAAAACCACAGCGGAAGGGAAGGGAAATAGCACTTATTAAGCACCCACTGTGTACAGGTGCTTTATACAGATTAACAGATTTTAATCTTCATCATTTGATGTGAGTGTAATTCACCTCATTTTAAAGATAATGAAAACTGAGGTCCAGGGACACTGGGTAACTGACCATAATGACACACTAATATGTGGTTGCAAGACGTGTCGGACTCCAAAGCACTTGTTTTGGGTACTCATTTTGCTGCTTCCTGGCCTAAGCGCTGTTTCCCCATTATCATGAGAGAAAGACAAAAATGAAAACACAGGTGTTCGTAGCATCAAATTATGGAGCTTAATAGCATCCTCTTTGAATTGATTAAGTCTTAGACTGAATACTTGGAAAAATGTCTTTTAACAGTTCAATTTTCTTAAGTCATGTGCTGCTTGATTTTAAGTGAAGATCTAGTTATAGGACTAATTTAATCACAATTTTAGCTTCATAAAACCTTTCACTGAGAAACTCAAAGTGCTTAATGAGTGTTCATTAAAGTTCATTTAACCCCTTTGAAGTACAGACTCATTATTATTATACTCTGGGAAGTGAAGAAACTGAGGCATCCAGCAGCTAGGCACCTTTTTCACATACTCTTGTTAACCTAGATTAACGTCCCAAATCCCAAACCAGAGTCTTAATCCCAGATGTTTCTTTTGGTTCATTGTTCCTTCATATAAATGAACCAAAATAAGAGAATGTGTATATTTTTTATTCTGCTTCAACACTATTGATATTTTGGGCCAGACGATTCTTTAATGTGGTCCAGGGGTGGAGGATGAGTTGGGGTCGGGACACTGCAGGATGTTAAGCAGCTTCCCTGGGCTCTACCCACTAAATGCCAGTAGCACCCCCCCTCCTCTCAGTTGTGACAATCAGAGCTGTCTCTAGACACTGCCCAGTGTTGAGAAGCACGCGCATGCCTCAGAAAATAGCACGTAAGTGTGTTAAGAAATCATGATTTGTGGTAGAATGCTCTTTTATCAATGCCATCTTTCTCTCTAGCTAAAAATGTCCAATAATGGCTAACGAATCCAGGGTAAATCAGGGCTAGGAAAAAAAAAAAACATGTGAGGATCATTAAAATGTGAAGATTTGAACCAACCCTTGTCTCCATGTCACCTCCGCATCCAGAGCTCTCCAAACGTCTCTCCTGGGCTCCTGCCTCTGGTTACCTACATGATGCCAGGGGTGCAGCTGTGTGGCTTCTTGCAGGGAGAAGTCCCAGGGGATTGACTACGTTGCTTACTTTTCTTCCCGGTGTTTGTGTAGAGTTGAAGCAACCACAGTCTCAGGGTCGAGAGATCCCCTCAGATACAATACTGCAGAAAACAAAAAGCACGTTCAAACCGTGTGTCACACATACCCTATAGGAATGCAAGCGCTTCAGTGATTTACGTTATTTTTCTGGCAAATATGTAGCCTGGCTTAAATTTCATGGCTTTTCAATCGATCTTTATTATTTGTAGGAAGTAGTCTTAAGGAAATAAAACAGAGCCTTGTGTCATGACAACCTTGCCCTCTAAGCATTCTGCAGCCTTCTAATGGCATGTATCAGGGGTATGCGTAAGCTTTCCCGAACACCAAGACCCTTAATGCTTTGAAGCTGAACCGCACTCTACACGACCCACTTCAGGGCATAGACCAGCAATCAGATCACATTTCACTCCTGGCCTCAAGGTCACCTGGACCTGCATAGCGACACTGAGGTTTCTTCCCCGTCATGGTCAGCGTTAGCAACGAGTGGATTCTTAGAACATTGGACATTGAGACTCATTTGAGCCTTACTGAGACTTAGCTGAAATCCATCCATGTTTATCTATTTGACTCGCTCCCACAGCCCCTCTTTCCTTCCTGCTTCGTCTTTCTGTCTTTTCTTCCCGTCCTTCTTGCTGATTATTTTCCTCCCTCGTTTAGCTGGCTCCTTCAGGAATTTTTTGCAACACGTTATTTCTATTGGCAGTTATAATATCCTTATTGCTTGTTATCTTTGATTCTTTAAGCATAGTTATTTACTTATTTCCTGATCTGTTTCATGTGAGATTTGAAATTAGTTGCATCAGAGACCCATGAGGGTCCCAATATTATATAAGGATTCTGTTTTCATGTCAAAATTTTACGAGGTCCAACATGCCGATAACAATGAATTTCATATCTATTGATTGAATAAACATATATGTTCATACAGATTCGCGAACCTCTGTAATAATTCCACGCTCCCCGACTACCCTCGTCCCACTGGCCCATGGTCAGTGGCGTAGGAGACAGTGCCACTGAGTTTGCTTTGCTAGTGAACTTAATCTATAGGGTGCAACTGTGACACATGATTAGTGCAAGGACATAAAGTGATTATTAGAGGATAAACTTACTCTCTAATATGAATGATCTCCTGGGAAGTCTGGAGAGCCCTGGGAAGTCTGTGAACTCCACACGAACACGGTAGCACCCAGACTTCCTAGTTCTGCGAGGGAAACAAAACTGGTAAGAAGTAAATTTAAAAGTCTAGAGGAAAGAGCCTGCATCCAAGTGGAAGTCTGTGAATGCAGGAAGGCAAACCCCGAGGGTTTTGTAGATGGAGAATGAAAGGGGAACAAATAAAACAAAAGCAGTGGAAGTGTGTTAAATGGCCCTAGTGAAGATTGCTCCTGTCTTTTCTATGGCTGCAGGTTGCAGGGGGTAAAAAAATGTAAGAACATAATTGGAGAGAAATGTTTAGGTGAAATATTTCAAGTTTTCTCACCTCAAAAGGGGAACTACGCCAGGGTAAGGATAAAATTATAGCCCTCTGCTTGAGCTCCGGCAAGATCATGAGGCCCTGCAGCTGGGAAGAAGGATGCAGAGAAGGAGTAGGACATTTGGCTTCAGATCGGTGCTGGGAATTCCATCTCTGCTCTCAGTTAGCTTAGTCAGAGCTTTTTGCCTTTGAGCTAGTTACTTAACCTTTCTAAAACTTGGTTTTCTTTTCTGAAGAAAAGAAAAAGAAGGAAAGTACCTTCCATACTATGAGGATTAAAGAAGTCAATTTTCATCATCAGATGTTGGGATCACTAAATATGGTGCGGGGAAAAAAGACCACCCTCTCTTTATCAGGTTTATTCAGTTGTATAGCTGCCTCCAAGTTATATTAGTGTAGCCCTTTTATCTGCACAGGGGAAGGGACAGAGAACAGTACTCACACACATGCACGTCTTAATTCCTAGGCACATCCTCAAAGATATCTTGCTATTAAACTGAACCCAAGTTTGGAGATGATCTGTGCCTGGAAAGAGGTCTTGTTGTTCCAATGAAGGAAGTGAAAAATAGGGGAGAAGACTTCATGTCAATGTCCTTTCCAAGAATGAACATCTCCTTGAGCTTAATACCTGCTCCTTTCCCTTCAAAACACTCAAATTCAAGCCCCCCCCCTTTTTTTATCATTAATAACTGTGGCCTCTGATAGACTTTTAAGCTTATTTCTACATTTGTAAAATGGAATTTTAACACTTGCTGTGTCTACCTCGCAGCATTGTTGAGAGCATCAAATGAGATAATGTTAATAAATTTCTTTGTGAACTAATATGTACCAAACAAGTGGAAGGAACTTGTAGCTTCGGTGCAGGTTGATGAACGACCTCTACCACCTGATATGGACCATGGTTTAGTCTGGTACCCAGCAGACGGTCTCCACCACCATCTATTATGCATGTCTCATGATTTTTTATTTTTTATTGAAGTACAGTGTGTTGACAATATTTTTCGTTTCTGGTGTACAGCATAGTGATTCAGCTATGTATTTATATCTATATTCCTTTTCATATTCTTTTTCATTATAGGCCATTAAAAGGTATTGAATAAATTTCCCTGTGCTGCACAGTAGGACCTTGTTGTTTATCTAATGTATGTATAGTGTTTAACATCTCATGATTTTCTTTCTTCTTTTCCTTACTTGCGTAGTTTGGAACTGAAGTGGTCCCATATCGAGTGGTCACGGACCGAATATGAGGTCTGCGAGAACGTGGGCTTGTTGCCCCTGGAAATTACCAGAAAGGGAGATTCCATGGACTCGGCCTTTGTGAGTGTAAAGGTAACAACTCTAAACTGTGCACTTTCAAGCTAAAACTTAGGTTGCTGGTTGATGCCTTTGATTATTTCCTTAGAAAAGTTCATAGTAGTCAAGGAAATGTCAAGCTGCAGGAGTGTGGCTCTACCGCAGAGGCTCTAAGTATAAGATCCCACGTCCCTCCACCCTTTCTCTGGGTTCATTACCTCCTAGATAGGATATTTCTAACCCATTTTTAGTTTCCAAATGTGGCCTTTAACTCTTGAAGTTGGAGATATGTCCAACCTAGTGAACTTGGGCCAAACTCTGCTTTAGAAAGGAAAATTGTATGGAAGTTTCAGTCCCCAGGTGGCTTTATCACAGCAGAATTATTTCCTGTGGTCTCAGCAGATGAGAAAAATCAGGAAACAAACCTATCTTAAGGGTTACCCAAGCTGTGCAAATCTAAGAGACCGTATGTCAATACAGGCACCCTGAGATGGAAGGAATCTTCAGGAGCCACTTTTGGACCAGACACCTTGCTATTTCTTTCCACTGACATGGACCATCCGTGGCTTCTAGAATTGAAGGACGTTTTAGGAGTCACTGTAAAAACTGCACTTCACAAGGATGAGAGCATGAAATGCTTGTACATACTAGTGATGGTGAATGAGCCTTAAAGAGTCCCCTCTTCCATCTAAGGGAAAAAGCACTGATACTGGCCTCTGGGAGGCAGGGAGTGGCATCTCAGTTAAGTCTCAATTACAAGAATAAATTCAGATCACCCTCAGAGCCCTGTGCACGTAAATTCTACCGTCTCCAGGCTCAGTATTTCTCTTTCCGTTGGACATGGGCTCTTTTCCCCAGAACTGCGGTGCTTTATTGTCATTAAGGCATCAGATAACTTGGTGTCCCCTGTAATTTCCCAGCACATTGTTTATGGAAAAAGAAAGAATCTGCCTGGATGGTTTTCTGATCCCCTCCCGGTCCTCCATAGAAAGCACCGTATGCTGTAGTCTGGAGTTCTGGGCGCGTGCCCCTTCAGCGTGCCCGGTAGAAGGAACACGCGCGGTGTGGCAGGGAACCTTTTGTCTGCTTAAGCTGAGCGCACCCAGGGAGGCCGCCGGCCGAGTGTGCAGGCCTTCCTCACGCCGCCGCCGGGGCCTTCAGGGACCAGCCCGCCCGGCGCCGCCTGCGGCTTTGTACCACAGCTTGTCGGCTGCTCGGCGGCGAGAAGCGAGAGGAAAGCGCTTTTACCCTCTGCTGTTCGCCCTGGTTTGAATCGCGCACCTTCCGTGGACCGACTTCTCCGCGCACCCTGCCCCAGACCGACCCTTTCCCCGCGGAGGCCCCTGTAAACTCCGTGGCGGTAAATGCTGGGAACTGCACGGGCGGGAGCCGTGCGGCGAAATGAAGCCGCAGCGTGTGGCGCGGACAGGTGTGCAGCGGGCGGCCTTTGCAGTGGAAGGTTGTTCAGGAGGAGTTTGGTGCTGGAAGGAAAGAGTAAATGGGAGCTTGGGAGTTAATACCCTTCTCGAGCAAAATGTTCCCGCTGCAGACCACTGGCAGGTGTTAGGGCCTGTGGTGAGAAGTGGAGATGATGTCTGAGGCCATAGCAATGGGAATTTATACTTAATTTATACTTTTAATTAATGGAGGTACTAGGGACGTACTCTTCCATCTAAGGAAAAAGCACTGATACTGGCCCCTAAGGGGGAAAAGTGGCATCTCAATTAAGTCTCAATTACAAGAATAAATTCAAATCACCCTCAGAACCTTGTGCACGTAAATTCTGCCATAACCAGATTAAGGAAAAAGCACTGATACTGGCCCCTAAGGGGGAAAAGTGGCATCTCAATTAAGTCTCAATTACAAGAATAAATTCAAATCACCCTCAGAACCTTGTGCACGTAAATTCTGCCATAACCAGATTACCAGGACCGCATGCGTGCTAAGCACACGCTCTACCACTGAGCTGTACCCTCCCCCCGGAGTTTATACGTTTTTAATTGTGCACTTCAGTCCTGTATAAGAAAGTGAAGAAGCCGATTAACCCCTTTCCTGGACATCTCGTTCGACGACCTCATTTCCAAGCCAGCCAAGGACACTATTCTTACATACTAGGCTCCCTTGGGGGGGAATTGAGGCCGTGCCTTCAGAGCCTTAAATCACCTGTCTTTCAGCCCTGGGGGTGCCGAGCAGGGGATCAGTCAACAATCTCTTCAAATTAGAGCAATTTTTTTTTAAAAATTGAAGTATAGTTGATTTACCATATTGTGTTAGTTTCAGGTGTACAGCAAAGTGATTCAGATACAGATATTTATATATATTCTTTTTCATATTCTTTTTCCTTATAGGTCATTACAAGCTTTTGAATATAGTTCCCTGTGCTGTACAGGAGGACCTTGATGTTTATCTATTTTATATGTAGTGGTGTGAATCTACTAATCCCAGATGCCTAATTTATCCCCCTCTGCCCCTTCGCCTTTGGTAACCATAAGTTTGTTTTCTATGTTTGTGAGTCTTTCTGTTTTTAAGCCAGACAGAGAAAGACAAACCTCATATGATATCACTTAAAGGTGGAATGTAAAAAAATGACCCAAATGAACTTACTTAGAGCGATTTTTTTTTTTTTTTAACAACTTCCCTGACGAAGCTTCTCAAGCCCTCGGTTCTGGGTGCTGATGGCCTTTGTGGGGCTGCTCACCGGGGCTGTCATCCCCATGGAGCCCTGTTTCATGCCTGTGAAGGGGAATGGCTTCATCCAGACAGGAAGCCATCTGGTGTAAAGGCTTTCAGTGTCCTGGAGCTCGCAGGACACCTCCAGGCTGGTGACAGATCAGCACTCAGGCTGTCAGGAGTCCCTGCTTCTGCTTCTCTTCAGGGCCCCCTCCCTCACTGCCCAGGCACTATTTTAGAACCAGGTTGGGACAGAGAGAAGGCGATGAAATAAAAGAATTTTTATAACGATGACAAAAATGCTGTTTAAAACTCATGTTCCTCCGATAACTGAAGCATTTATAAAGGAGAAGCAGAAAAATAAAAATAAAATGTTTTGCTTTTACTGCCATAGAAATTAGTCTTGAAAAACTTAACTTTAAGAAAGATGGATCGAAAGTGACTTATTAGAATGAAAAACACTTTATGTTAAAAACAGATTTAAAAGCCCGAGTTTAGTCTAGTAGGAGATTAGACTAGATATGTCTGCATTACAGAATATTTATTTTTATTTAAAAAAAGACGTTTGTTTCCCTCTTCAGGTCAACCAAGTGTCAGCTACAGTTGGAAAAGATTTCACCACAACTCCATCTAAGCTGATTCAGTTTGACCCAGGTACGTTTTTTGTCTACAGTGTGTTTTTGTAAGAAAGTCTGGAGATTGTGGAAAAGAGAGAATATTATGGAACGTCAGCCAAGGAGAAACTCCTCAGGTAACAGAATCACTGGCTCCAAATGCTTATTTAAAGTGAGAAGTAAGATCATCACAAACAAAAGATATAAAATATTAAAGTGAAAAAAAGTAATTTAAAAAAAAAGTAATTTAAAATGTTATTAAAGGTCTGACACAAAGCTGAAATTGTGTAATTGCTTCATATTTGATGGAAAATTTCAGAATGTTATATTCATAGGGCATTTCTAAATTACCTCTCTTGGTTGATATGAGCAGATTCTGGGGGAAATTACTATTTAGTTAAATAGCACATATTTAGTTTTAAGCCTCTGGAAAAAAGTCTGCTGGGTGCAAAAGGGAATACAGAAGCCTGGGGCCTGCTCCCAAGGATGGTCTCTCCTGTGGGAAGTACAGACATGAAAACCACTCACTCATGGTACACTGAGACCCCAAAGATGTGCCATTGTCTGGCTAAGAAAAATCCTGGAAGACTTCCTAGAGGAGATGGTATTCTGAGCAGCTGACAGAGAAAGGGGACTTGAGACTGAAGGACAGACAAACTGGAGCCATGCCCTCTTTCCCTGGCTCCTGCAGATGGGGCCAGTGGCTTTCCCTCACTGCACTGCCTGGTTCGCTCTCTTTCCCTTGAGTGTGGGATGGGCCTGTGTCACCCAACCACAGGCAAATGGAAGAGGCCTTGAGAAGCAGCCAGGGCTTGTGATTTTGTGCTGTCCTTCCGAGGAGGTGTTCTGCACTCTGAGGACACACCACCAAGTCAAAATTTTGCCCACTGCCTGCCACTAACACGTGATGTTTTGGGCAAGAGCAAAACAAAATGGCCTGAATACCATCACCACTCCAAAACTGACAACCTTACTGTTAAACCTAGAAAAGAAAGGCCTTTCTGCTGCTCACCGCAACTTGTGTGATGTTTGATGACTGTGTTAGTTTGCTGGGGCTGCCCTAACGAAGTACGGCAAACCAGGTGGCTTAAAGGCAGAACTTTATTTTCTCACAGTCGTGGAGGCTAGAAGTTCAAGGTCAAGGTGTCAGCAGGGATGATTCCCTCTGAGAGCCGTGCGGGAGAATTGGTTCCAGGCCTCCCTTCCATGCTCTGGCGGTCTGCTGGCATCTCTGGCCTTCCTTGGCTTCTGCCTCATCTCCTGATCTCTGGCTTCATTTCCATGGAGTGTTCTCCTCGGGTGTGTGTATATCTGTGTCCAAATTTCCCCCTTCTATAAAGACACCCGTCATAATAGATTCGGGAGCCGCTCCACTCGAGTATGACTTCATCTTAGTTACGTCTGCAATGACCTTTTTTCCAATAAGGCCACATTCTGAGGTCCTCAGAGTTAGGACTTCCACATATGGATTTTTGAGTGACGCAACTCAACGTACAGCAGAGAGCCTTGCATTTGACGTGCAACAACCCAAATATTGTTATTGGCCTCCTTCTTGTGATATTTAAGTTTCTGACTTGCATACGTTTGTTCCTCAGACTGACCACCCTTGGTGAGGAGAGCCATTCTCACGATGTAGTTGAAATTTACCCTCTGGCGGCTGCAGGCTCTTGTTCTGGTCGACCCCAAGATGAAAGTTGAATGTATTTGCACTGTGCCTTTTATGTACTTCTGATTAAGGCAGTTCCAATCTTTCCACTTTTTGAGAGGCAAGGGTCTTTATCATTTGTCATCTTGATTATTTGAAGTCTGTTTGTCACAAGATTGGGAGTGATTCTGGCTTTTGGTCGATTTTGAGCAGTCCACCGGGTGCTCTGTTTGGATTGGTAAGACCTAGAACCCATCACACTGGAGGAGTCTGAAAGCTACTTCTTGGAGATTCCACAGGCTGAGAGAAGTACCCATTTGTCTAGAACAGTTTACATGCTATTTTGAGCAGATACTAAAGACTTCTGTGGGCTCTAAATAGTCATGATTCTAGAGATTACTTAGACATGTTAAGAAAATAAATAGAGCTTATAAATTAGAAAGAAACTCTTGGTGGTTCATGGTTTGTGAACAAGGTGCAAAGTATTTGTGAAATCACTGAGATCATAAACAATTTCGGAAGGCTTGAACTGGCCCCCTGTTCCCATAAAACAAAAGGTGCTCCAGGGAAATATACACAAGATCTTATGGTAGCTCACAGAGAAAGGAATGTGACAATGTATATATATATGTTCATGTATAATTGAAAAATTGTGCTCTACACTGCAATTTGACACAATATTGTAAAATGATTATAAATCAATAAAAAATGTTAAAAAAAAAAAAGGTGCTGAAGAGGAGAGAGAGGTGCCAGGTTATGCAGACATAGCCTACTTTACAGTGTGAGTTAATTCCTGGTTATTTTCCTGCAGAACAGATTTTGCTGTTGCTTATTAGCCAGAAACCGTTTTATAAGCTGACCTCCTCAGCTTAGAATGTTTCTGAGAATGTTCAAGTTCCCCCATCCACAGGGCCTGTGAATACTTTTTTGCTCTCTAAAGTCCTTGCCTCTTTCAGATCTGGTGTCTTCATCCCACCCCCACCCCTTTTACCCAGAGCCTTCGGTTCATTTTGTTAAAAACAGCAGCTTCCATGACTGATGAAGAGACAGGGAGTGAGAAAGCAAAGGCAGTGGGACACTATAAGGTTTGAGATCTCTTGGAGGTGTTTGAGATCTCTTATAAACTGAAGAGACACAGAGGGACTTCTCAGTCTAGTGACCTATTCTCAAGTAAGCTTGCCTCGTGACTTCGTACCAAACCAAAAATGAACCCTGACTACTTTGCATTCAGCCATTGTGACTAACCTCGAGTTGAAGTGCAGATATTCTTAAGAAAATGATTGTTTTCCTTTGAAATATGTGTTCTTGAAAGGTTTGCTGCATTCTTAATTGAGACTTCCTCGTGACTGAGAGTCAAAATGTTTTCCAAAGGAACAGCTCTCTGATGTGGCATTTGCTAAAAAACATTGAGAAAAATGTCTTTCAATAGCAAAATCTGTTTTGCAGGAAAATATCCAGGAATTAACTCACTCTGTAAAGTAGGCTATGTCTGCATAACCTGACACCTCTCTCTCCTCTTCAGCACCTTTTGTTTTATGGGAACAGGGGGTCAGTTCAAGCCTTCCGAAATTGTTTATAATCTCAGTGATTTCACAAATACTTTGCACCTTGAAGGTGGGAGAGGAAGGAAAAAGAAAAACTAGAAAGTTCTTATGTCTAATCACATTAGCCTAAAAAAAGTTGGTCCTAGGTGCACACCTGGTAGACATAACAAAGTTGAAATGCAGGCAAACAAATCAGAAGGACTTCAGTGAAACTTGGAGTAGATTTTCTCTAACCATCTGGTTCTACTCCATAAGCTTTTACAAAAACTTTAAGGTTTTTTTTTTTTTTCTTTTTTTAGAGGGGTTGTGGAGTGGGGAAGGGGTACTACAATTAAAACATAATACTTCTCAAAATAAGAAGGCACTTGGTTGGGGCTTGGAAATACTTTTTTTGTATTGGATTTTTATTTGAATAATACTTAACTTGATGGGCTTTGAGAGTCAAAACAGTTCTCTGGATATTAAAAATCCTAGTGTTTGTATCCTTTCTTTTTGTCTAGCCTCTTGTCTCTCCCTGCCAGTTTTATTACAACAGCTACCTCCACGGTCTCCCAACTTCTAGCCTCTCCGCATGTCTTCCTTGGGCCCCTGTCTTCCGACATAACTCTTTTCAGTTTCACTTTTCTAAGACATCCATTTTCAAGAGCCTTCCCTGTTACCTGGGGTTTCAGGTCTGAATCTGACCCTCTAGTGTCCAGGGCTCCCTGCAGTCTGGCTACAAACCGCCACTGCAGCCTTATCCCCTCTGTTCCCTGCCGGGCCTTCCCTCCTCCCGCCTGCTCGTCTGCTCAGCCTTCCTGATAAAGGCCTCTGCTTCCACTGTCTGAAGTTGCCTGAGTTGTTTTCCTGGTTCCTCCCTCCAGATCCTTCTGACTCTGGAGCCCACATACATGTAGAATTTACCATCGATTCTGTATCTTTTGGTAGCTAATTATACATAGCTTGGAATGATGGACACTTCTGGGATTTACATCTTGTCTCTTCAAGAAGGTTTTTTAAATTCCTTTATGTCAGGGCTTGCTTATGTTATCACACCTCTGATATTCTCTGCAGAATCCACCAGAAGTAAGTACCTAGTCAATACAAAATATATATGTTGATGGACTGATTCACCCATTCGTGAAGTGGGAATTACATGGTTTGTAGTAAACGCTTTAAATCCTGTCTTGTAGAGACGATGTTAGCCTATTTTTTTAAATAACATTATTTCAAATACACTTAAATTTTCCCTTTAAGTGCAGCAAAAAGTAGGATAAGTGATCAGTTTTCTATTTCCATTAGATTCTGTTGGAGATGGGTGAGACTTTGATTCCATCATGAAATCTGTAAGCAATACAGCTTCGAGAAGGAGGTTATCACTTAGATGGCACAACTGAGAGGCGTGAATCAGTAGAAAATGACCTGCAAGGAGAAAAGAACCCAGATTTTCAGAAGAGAGGACTAGGGGGAAAAATGTGTAACTGCTTATACAGATGGGTTTATGGGAGTAAAAGCACTCAGATAGCTAACAAGTAAATGACAGAGTCAAGTTTTCAAAACTTAGTCCTAGAAAGTTAAACCATAGGCTTATTTTCCCCCCTTAAAATTGAGCCATCTTTTCCACTAAACAGTACTTTCTTTTCTTCCTGCCAACTCTTTTTCTTCTAAATAAACTCACGGGGGGTGTCCCGTTACCCACATCATGGAAACTGGTCAGGATTCGACAGTCTCAGAAGTTCCTTCCAGCTTTAATAGTTTGTGTTTCAGGGATTGCTTTGAGTCCCGTCTTCATGGTGACAGGATGGCTGGGGATACGTTTGTAACATCAGAGCCATTGTGTGTTAAGTTCACAAAGTTGCTGTGAACCAGGCTTGATTGTAACTCCATGAACAGAAGTAGACAGAGAGAGAGAAAAAAAAATTGGCTCATTCTATTTCTAGAACCCCCCAGCCCATAAATTCTCTGTAGGAGGGTATCAAACTGCTGAGTATTACATCCGCAGAAAGAGCATTTGCAGGCCGCACGGACCTCGGGAAGCAGGGCAGCCGATGGAAGCAGCTGTCGTTAGAAATCAGTCATTTCAAGGGTTCCGTGCGTGGCTTGAAGCACCATCTAGTAATCACTTCTGACAGTCTGCATCAACATCTTGAGATTTTTAAAACTATTAATATTTTAAGATGGCAGTGCTTGTTTATTCTTAAGAAGAGAAGGGGCAGGCCAGGAAAAAATGAAGTCTTGGATCGCAACTCCTAAACCAGTTTTTGTTCAGCCCTTGTCTAACGCAGCTTACTTTTTTGTTACAGTGTTTGCATTTAAACAGGAATCATCATTGTCCAGGAACAATGTGGTCTTTTAATATTATTTGGGAGAACAGCACGCCTTCAGTGAGTTGGTTGGTAGCAGTACAATAGCTCACTCAGGCTACTGCAGCCTAGCTGCAGACATGTTAATTAATATATTTCTCTGACACCTAGGTGATTGAAATAGCAATTAAAGAGTAATTAAAATGTTTACTTCTTGTAGGAATGTCAACTAAGATGTGGAATATAGCAATTACCTGTGACGGATTAGAGGAAGATGATGAGGTCTTTGAAGTAATTCTGAACTCCCCTGTGAATGCCGTTCTTGGCACAAAGACAAAAGCTGCAGTGAAAATTTTGGACTCAAAAGGAGGTATTCTTTTGATCCTCATCTTGAAATCAGGAGCGGTCCTGGCGCTGTAGCTGCTTGCTTTCAACAGCCAGTGTGCTTGATAACGCCTTCAAATCAAAATGCTTAATTTCTTGTCAAGAAAGCAACCTCAGTCGTGATGTGGGCCCTTTATTCTGGTTTCTGCTTCATGTGGTTTTCCTCCCGCTAAGAGCGATCATTTGAGAAAAGCAACAAGTCAGTGCCTGGTTGGTTTTTTTTTTTTTTTTTTCCTCCTACCCGTTTGTTGTTCTCACCAAGGGGGAAACAATGTCGGTGAGAATCTATCGACAATTATCCCCCCCCCCCTCAGAGTTTGTAGGGCTGTAATTATCTTCCTCTGTTAAAGAGAGCTCTTAATGCCTAAAATTTGAGCCCCCACTGTAGTGTGACCAGGAAAATTCGGAGAGAGGAAGGAATCAGAGAAAAATAGGTGTGAAAGATGCAGCTGGCCTGGGGTTTCAGGAGCAGCTGGAGAATATTAATGAGTAATCTTGGGTTGCACAGCCAGGGAGGTCCTGGGTAGTACGTGCTGGAGAGCAGCCTGTGAACCAAGTAAAATAAGGACCACCCGGAGGGGGGAGGGTATAGCTCAAGTAGTAGAGCACATGCTTAGCATGTACAAGGTCCTGGGTTCAATCCCCAGTACCTACTCGAAAAATAAGCTAAACCCAATAAGCTCCCCCCACACCAAAATAAAGTAATTAAATAATACAATAATAAATAAGTAAAACATTTAAAAAATAATATAAGGACCAGCTGAAGGCTTTGGTGCTCTGAGTTTTCTTCCTGCCAGATACCTTCTATGTATTTGTCTATTTGCATTTGGCGAGTGTCCAGTAACCATGCCCGGTCTTACAGCCCTGTTTTACACCTGTCTTGCCCTGTGGGCCATGTGTTTTTCTTACCTGAAACTTATTGTCTTTTCTTCTCTTTCTCACCCTGTAATAAAAATAGCCAGTCTCCTCCTTCCTTTACCATAACTAGATTTCCACAATATCTCTCCCCACCTCCTTTCCTCACCAAACTCATTTCTTTTTCGGTTGAATTTTCCGATTGCCTGAAGTACATAAATACACGGAATACACGCTTTACACGTGAAGTATAAAATAGCCAGACAAGGCTTCTGGGTTGAGACTTTTTTTCATACTAATTGGCAGTATTTCTAATTAAAGTAACTCCGTTAAGATTTACTGGGTCTTTGTTCAACAGCTGAATGCTCTTTTTTATAACTACTGTTTGATTTCACTGACACCTTCGAACAATTCCAGTTTCTACCTCTAGGAGATTGGGGAAAGGATGAACACTTTAAGGTGTTTGTGGAATGATACTTGAACAGCGAATAAACCTTACACATGGAGGAGTTCTATACTACGACGTGAGGCTGGTTCCCAAGTAGACGGGATGATTATAAAATCACAACAGTGATTTTCATTTGTGGTTGGTGAAATCAATTTCATGACTTATAATCACCCTGTAGCTGTGCAGAAGGGCACAGCTTTCCTGGATGGAAACTGATGAAGAGGAAAGGAGTTTCTGGCAAATGGCAGAAAGGCAACATCTGGTGGGAAAACCATCCATCTGGGTTTAATGACGAGCCGCTTCAGGGGCTCTGCGGATGTGATCGCTTATCTGTTTGTGTAAAATGAGCTGACCTGCCATTTTGCGTGCCCCCAGGACAGTGCCATCCTTCATATGCCTTCAACCCAAACATGCCGCACGCTCAGGAGAAGGGCGTTTGGCGTCCGCTCACCCCGGGGGCTTCCTCACCTGCTTCTGGTTCCTTTCATCTGGAAGGAAGACCCCTTCCATCTTCCAAGCGGCCAGCAGTCGCCAGGGGAGACACCCTGCGGGGCTCTGATTCTTCACATCTTTCTCCAATGAAGCTTAGAACCCGAGGGAATGGCAGAACAGTAAGGACGGGGGACCTTCTGGGATTTGATGGGTGGAGTGCATATTAAAAGAATCAAAAGATCTTAATAAGTGTTCTGAAACACTGAGGAAGCTGTTCTGATTCTCACAGTGAGTGTGGGCCACAGTGATTCTCATGGTTCTCTGGACCATCATGAAGTGCCTTTTGTATACAACTTTCATAATGCTGCCCCACTCTATCAATTGTACCAACCGAGGTGATCGATATTCTGACTCATCCATGTGATTTGTGCTTTGGTTCCTTTTGTGATCATGGTAGGTAGAGAATGACAAGTGACCCTGAAATAGAATGAGATTAAGTGATCTACTTGGTGTGGAAACCATGGCTTTGACCTTTTAAGCAAAGCATTCTAACCAGGTGCATACTCATGAATGTGTGTAAGTGTGTGTGTTTTCTTGGACCTCTCTATACTATAGATGTGCCAAAAAAATAAGAATGTCTTTTTTTCCCTAACTAGGACTCAGAATAGATGAGTCAACATTGATCAATGTTAGGTCCAATGATTTTTTAAAATTCCAACAATTTGGGCATGAGAAATCTTAAAAAAAGAAAAGTATTAAAATTTTTCAGACATTAAAATGACCTTACTGGAAGGATTTTACCCTGCTTCTAATTATTATTCAAGCCAATTTTGTTCATATTTTGTTCTCTGTTGATTTCAGGTTCATCCATCCTATGTTTATAGAAATGGAACAGACATCATCTATAAAGTAAGCTTAGTCTGAGAGAATTGCTAAATTTCTTGTATTTATGGATGCAAAATATCTAGTGAAACTATCTTTTGTATATTTTATATTTATATACTTCTCTTAAAAACCTGTTTTGAAATTTGTTTTAGAGGCTTGGGTGGTCAGAAAAAATAAAACTCATCTTTTTTGCTCTGATCCAATTTTTTGGATTGCTCATTTTTACAACAAATGTTGTTATTTGCTCTCTTGATGTTTTTTTTTTTCTTTATTGTTGTTTGTTGATTTCCTCAAGTATCATGGAATGGTTTCCCTGAAACTGGAGGATGACAGTTCCCCAACTCACAAAAGGAAGGCCAAAGTATCCATTACTAGTCAGCCACAGAAGACAATCAAAGTGTGGGAACGGCCTCAGGCAGATAAGGAGGAATCCACAGCCGGCTCACACTTCCCCAGGCAGGTATGAAAATCTCTTCACTTCCTACTCACCTCTAAGCAAGCTGTTTTCTGGGCCAGAAAACAGCCTTCCAGCTTGGGGAGAGTTTACTCAACACAAACGATCCCCAACAGACGATGAGCTCGAAGAGGTAAGAGTGTGATCGAGTTACGTTAAGTCAAACCTCAGTCTCCTTTCCCTCCCATAGAACCGGCTGCCCTCATTTCCAAAAAACTGCACGCTGGAATTAAAGGGACTCTTCCACTTCGAAGAAAGCCTCCAAAAGCTGTATACGTGTGATGGGATTGCCTGGAAGTCTTGGAGCCCCCACACCAAGGTGGGACACAGGCCGAGCAGCCAAGTGCCAAGCACTGCCCGCAGCAGGCCCTGTGATTAGCTAAGAGAGGGGAGTGCTCCGTGCACTCCGGCAACGTCCTGCCCGCCCTGTTACACTTGGAAGGCGGAGAGGAGAAGATGGCCAGTTAGTGTTCTGAAAATCACAACACACATTAGTTACACAGTACAATTTAAGAAGGTGTTTACTTATTTTATTCAAATAGATAAATCCACTATTATTCTTGGAGAATTTGAAACTTCTCTTTAGCACTGAGCTTCTGGGATACAAGCTTTGATTTAGGTGAATTAAGAAAACTCTACGATCAAGAGCATCTTGATTACTAATATTCATTAAGCACTTGCTACATTATTTCATGAAATCTAAGCTCCTATCAATCGTAAGACTCACCATTATTTTATGAACCACCAAGAAGAAAGAAAATTTTACTAATAAAGAAACCAAATATCATAATGCCCATACTTTTATAAAACTAAATCATTGCTGACAATTGTTCTGTAAGAAGCCATTGCATTTCTCAAAGTGGAGAATTGGGATTAGGGCTAACCTCCTTTCTGGTGACAAAGTTATTCACGTTAGAAGACTCATAGGAAGGACTCTATATGCTGAGAACAGACTCTAGATTGTAAGACCATTGTGTTGTGAACACGGCCAACTGTTTTTCAGGAGGTGGAAGAAAAATCCTGCCCAGCTGGATGGCACCATCATTCAGGCTACTGTCACTTTGTAATCATAGAACAGAAAGTCACCTGGAACACAGCTGCCCGAACTTGCAGGGAACGGTAAGGAACCCTGTTTCACATTTGATTGATTTTTCTTTTCTAATTTTTCTATTTTCTCATGGAACTGTAGGGTTGCTTCATTGATCTGAGTGTTGAGTATCTAGTATCTACCTGGCTTTGTTTTAAGAGCTGGGAGGGAGTTCTGTAATTGAGAATGGATTTGGGCTGACCTTAATAATATATTTTGACTTAGCTTTTTTTCTGATAAAGCTGTGGCATTGCCACAGTTCTGTTTTTTAGCCTCCCTATCTCAAACTTTTGGAGAAAGTCAGAAGGAGATTCTCTGAGTCAGCAGCATTGCAGATTCTGTTATTTATTTATTAAACAGGAATTCCTGCCCACTGTTTGAAAATATATAGCAGTGAAAGGTCTTACAGCATCAGACCTTTGACAGTGTAAGACGCATTGATGATTATGAAACCAGACAAGTTGGACAAAGGGTGATTGGATAATGGAACACTCGATGAAGAATGACTTGTGGTCAAATAATGACAACAAGATTTATCTAGTCCAGACGGACTTTAAAAATCCTACCTGGATATTATCCAACACAATGCGATTAGACTAATACACTGCATGGCTGGAAGTTGAGACCAGATATATCCCTGGTGGATATTGGTCAGATCTTACACTTCATTTTAAAAAG
Source organism: Camelus ferus (assembly GCF_009834535.1). NCBI lineage: Eukaryota > Metazoa > Chordata > Mammalia > Artiodactyla > Camelidae > Camelus > Camelus ferus. Next base: position 68,814 of record NW_022589675.1, on the reverse strand, counting down.
TTAAAATTTAAAAAATTAAGTTCATTCTGAAGACACTATTAAGAAAATGAAAGGGCAAACCACGTTGGGGAAAAGCTATCCTCGGATCATTTATCTGATAAAGATAAGTACAAATCCGTAAAATACAAACAACTCTTACCAATCAATAATAAAAAGACAACCAGATTTTAAAGAAGCAAATGACTTAGAACCTTCACAGTAAGGATATACAGTTAGTCAAGAAGTACATGAAAAGGGGCTCGCCCCCATTAGACATCAAAGAAATGCAAGTTAAAACCACAATGAACTACCACTCCACACCCATGAAAATAGTTAAAAATCACAAAGACTGACAATGTTGTAGAGCAAATGGAATTCTCACTTACTGTTGATGGAATGGTAAAATGGTACAACTGCTTTGTAAAACTGTCTGGCAGTTTCTTATAGTCACATACATTTGCCCTGTGACTTGGTGATGTCACTCCTAGATATTTACTCAAGAGAAATAATAATATATGTTAAAAAAAAAAAGACATTGGTAAGAATTTCATTAGCAATCTTTTAAATAATAGGGGTTGGGATCATTTGTCTTTTTGTTATTGATTTATAGCAGTTCTTTATATGTGTTCTATCAAAAAGGGAATAGACAAATTTTCCTTTCTGATAAATCAATTTGCAAACAATAAAATGAAATGAACTACTGAGACCTCCAATAATGTGGATATATCTCAAAAACGTTATGTAGAGAGAAGAGCCTAACATAAAAGAATACGGATTTTATGGCTTCATTTATATGAACAGGAAAACCTGATGTATTAGTTGGTGATAGAAAAAAAAAACCCACTTATCTCTGGCAGAGATTATGACTGGAAAATAGCACGAGGTAAGGCTCTGGAGTGATGGAACTGTATTCCATCTTGCTGGGTGTGTCTTTCATGGATACATAGACTTGTCAAAGTTCATTGAATTAAATACTTTAAAAATTATACATTTTATTGTATGGAAATTAAACTTAGATTTTTAAAAAGCTAATAAACTATTTTAAAAGTGTATTTAAAAACTGGTCAAAGCAAACACCCTTTCCTCCACTGATGTATATCATGTACTAAATATAAGAAAAGGTACCATAGATGTTAGTCAGTGGTTTTCACATTTTTGTTGATGAGTTTGTTCTATGAAGTAAGTTAAAATATTTCTGAAAATCTTATAATCATTGTCTAAATACGTATATTCCCATAATGCTATACACTAGAGGAAAATTAAGACATTCTCTCACCAAAATAACCAGATGTCCTTCTTTTATTTAGAGTTTATCTTCATGCATTGAAAGCTCAGGTAAGAATAGCAGCATAGGTCTTTTTTCCTCCTTGAGGAAAGAGTTTGATGTGGAATCCAAAGCTCTCTGACCTAGAAAGGAGAAGATTACAACGTGCTATAGGTGGGAAGATGGTTTTGCTACCGACAAAAATAAGGGCAGGTGTGGAAGTGCCATTATACTGTAGCCAAGGTTACTCCTGCTGGGATTTGTTGTTAAGATGTAGCTGAACAGAGCAACAGGACCCCCAGACCTCAGGCTGGGAAGCAGCCTTATTGTTCATCTTCCAGAGGTGCTCCATGACAGTGCAGGTGACTTGGCTGGCTCATAATGAAGCGTTAACTGGTTCTTAGTGTTATGAGAAAAGTAGGGACAACGCATGTGGAGTGATGTCTTTCCGTCCATTCATCGATGGAAGATTGTCATTTTTTAGAAGAGCTGTTCGTTATTCTGAGACTATGATCTTCTAGCTTTTTGGTGTCAAAAATAATTTCTTATGAAATCATGGCAACTTATGTTAATGTTGTTGATGTCTTCATGTTGACAATCCTACATTAGTGCCCCAATATCTTTTTTTTTTAAAATTTATTGATCCATTTAATTGCAGCTGGAATTTAAATGGTGAATACAAAGAGTAGTAAGACTAGTCATAAAGGAGTCTTTTTTTTTAACATTTTTTATTGATTTATAATCATTTTACAATGTTGTGTCAAATTCAGTGTTCAGCACAATTTTTCAGTCATTCATGGACATATACACACTCATTGTCACATTTTTTTCTCTGTGAGTTATCATAACATTTTGTGTATATTTCCCTGTGCTATACAGTGTAATCTTGTTTATCTATTCTACAATTTTGAAATCCCAGTCTATCCCTTCCCACCCTCCACCCCCCTGGTAACCACAAGTCTGTATTCTCTGTCTGTGAGTCTATTTCTGTCCTGTATTTACGCTTTGTTTTTGTTTGTTTCTTTGTTTTTGTTTTTGTTTTTTAGATTCCACATATGAGCGATCTCATGTGGTATTTTTCTTTCTCTTTCTGGCTTACTTCACTTAGAATGACATTCTCCAGGAGCATTCATGTTGCTGCAAATGGCATTATGTTGTCGGTTTTTATGGCTGAGTAGTATTCCATTGTATAAATATACCACTTCTTCTTTATCCAGTCACCTGTTGATGGACATTTAGGCTGTTTCCATGTTTTGGCTATTGTAAATAGTGCTGCTATGAACACTGGGGTGCAGGTGTCATCCTGAAGTAGATTTCCTTCTGGATACAAGCCCAGGAGTGGGATTCCTGGGTCATATGGTAAGTTTATTCCTAGTCTTTTGAGGAATGTCCACACTGTTTTCCATAGTGGCTGCACCAAACTGCATTCCCACCAGCAGTGTAGGAGGGTTCCCCTTTCTCCACAGCCTCTCCAGCATTTGTCATTTGTCGATTTTTGAATGACGGCCATTCTGACTGGTGTGAGGTGATACCTCATTGTAGTTTCGATTTGCATTTCTCTGATAATTAGTGATATTGAGCATTTTTTTTCATGTGCTTTTTGATCATTTGTATGTCTTCCTTGGAGAATTGCTTGTTTAGGTCTTCTGCCCATTTTTGGATTGGGTTGTTTATTTTTTTCTTACTGAGTTGTATGAGCTGCTTATATATTCTGGAGATCAAGCCTTTGTCGGTTTCACTTGCAAAAATTTTCTCCCATTCCGTAGGTTTTCTTCTTGTTTTACTTATGGTTTCCTTTGCTGTGCAGAAAAAGGAGTCTTTATATATCCATTAATATTATACCCTTCACTCATCTCAGGGTTAATTTAAGGCCCAAATTAATTTAAAAGCCTAGCTACTTTGTCATGCACTTGACCTAAAATTTTATCTGTGACTTGGTTTTAAGTATGTTCACACCATGACCCTTCTACACTGGCCTGACCCAGCTCTACATGCCTCCTTGCCAATAAAGCCTTACTTTATATGACGCTTCATAGTTTACAGAATCCTTTCACGTTCGTTAGCTTATTTGCTCCTCCTGTCACGTCTGTGAGGGAAGCAAGTATTGTTATCTACATTTTACAGATAGAACAGAGGCTCGGTGAAGCAAAATCTCTTACTCATGGTGAATAAAGCAAATAAATGGAAAAAGACAGGATTTAATTTTCTATTATACTCCCCCTAAAAGCTCCAGAAGCATAGGGGCTGTCTCATCTCAGGCGTTTTGACAAGCACACCTATTGTAACTTTGTGTCAGCTAACCTAAAGTAGGTTTCTAAAACTATATGTTAACAATTTTGTATCTGTGACAGCAAAGAGACAATAGGTTTTTATTAAGTTATGGATCCAAAGTGTTTTTGTTTTTTTTTTTTGAATTGGAATCAAAGTAACCTTGAAGGGCAAACCTAAGATATAATCAGGTTCTGAATTTGTAGATTCATTCATTCAACAATTTTAAATTTTTTTTGGTACTTATTGTACTAGGAATGTCTAGATGAGACCAGATGACACTTTTAAGTATTATCCCCCAGTATTGGCCCCTCTTCCCAGGAACTAAATCACTCCTCATTTATCAGAGAGCTTCAGAAGAGTAGACACCGTAAGTCTGCAGATTCAGCTGTCCTGTACAACAGCTCAAACCCTTAAACCCCGCATTTAACATCAGCAAGGTTATAATATAATTCTGATCATTCCTTCCCACATCTCCTTTCTCCAAAGCTCTATCAAGAATGTGAAAGTCACTGAATGTAAATTACAGAATTGAGCCTTCTTTGAGTTGATCTCTTACTATAGGTCCAATTAAGAAGCTCTCTGGACCTAAATGTAACAATACGAGTTACAATATTTGTTGGTAGCATATATAAGAACACAAATGATATTAAGAAATAGTATAGACAGATTATTTTGTTCTGGAATAAACTGTTAGAAAATCTAGTATAATAGTGATGGAAAACTTCCATCTCTATTAATTCAAGGGGAGTAGTGAGCATATCTAGCAGATCAAACATGTTATAAGCAGTTTCAGAACTAATTTGTTCAAATTATTTCGAAGTTAGCTTTATAAACTCTGGTTTCAGGGAATTGTTTGAAGTGGTAGAACTATGCCCATTTTTTACATGTAAAACTGAGAAAGCTTTCTGAACAAGAAAAAGTTTTTAGGGGGGCAACTGGAGTTTTCCTGTCATATTTATAAAGTGACTAATTATGTAGCTATCAGAAATACAAACTATTTCAAATTGCATGTTATCTATTCACCATATTGGTCCAGAAATTCAAGCATTTATCAAATACTATTTCTGATGGTATTCCAGGATGTGTAAGAGGTAAAAAGTATATATATATATATATTTTTTTTTTCCTTTGGTGTGAGATTTTAAAATATCATGAACTGGGGGAGGGTATAGCCCAAGTGGTAGAGCACATGCTTAACATGCATGAGGTCCTGGGTTCAGTCGCCAGTACCTCCTCTAAAAGTAAATAAAATAAACCTAGTTACCTCCCCCCTTAAAAAATTAAAATAAAGGAATAAGGAAAGAAATAAAAATGTCGTAAAAAGCTTTTAATGTTAAAATTTTAATTGAAGAATGGGTACCAATATTTGATCTGATGGCTTTTGTGTGACACTTCCACGTGTGTTTTATTTCAAAAGGACAAGAGTGATTGTCCCAAGAACAGTTAATACTAGTTACAGGCATTTCAGGAAGTGTCGAGCAGCAGGTTAAAAGCAAACTAATACAGAAGTAAAAGACCTCCTCATGCCTTTGGATCAGTCATTCTAAAAGGAACATTTTTGGATGACAAGTCCGTCTCCTCAGTGTAATTTTTCTCTGAACCCCATTCAGCGTGTTTCCATTCATCCTGTGTGCCTCCGTGCTTCCCTTCACCCGTTACTTCTCAGATTCGTTTAGTCCTTTTCTTCTCCCACCCCTTTGCCTTGAAGAATGAATATTCCTCTGGGAATTAGCGATTCCTTCTGTGATGTAAAATTTGTAGTTTCAACATTTTACTAACCTGGCTATTTAACTTCTCTTGAATATTTTTTGGGACATGGTTTTAGACTCTATAGTTAGAGTCAATATGCGTCTAGCATGTTTTTGTTCAATCTCAGGGACCATTATTCAGTTCTGGGCTACGTTTCCTCAGGCTCCCCTGCTGCCTGAAGGTCCTTCACAGACAGTTATTTGCGGTACCCATATTTCAAGAAGAACAGCAGATTTTACTTTATCCTTTGTCCCTAATCAGATTGCTAACTCAACCCAATCTTTATCTCCAATCTCCTTGCCTCCCCATTGGTGTTTTATTATTTTTCTAGCCCAGAGGAGCCAGACTCCTAGATTAGGTATTTCTTGAATTTACATATTGTAATCTCATCTGCTCATTTCCTTAGGCAGTCACTGTGTACATCGGGTAATTCTATTATTATAGATCATTATCTCTGGGACCATTTTGTTTTTCCACAGGAGTGTCTGGAACCCCTGCTGACCTGTCCTGAAAGAGTTACTCTGAAATACATCTATATTTAACCAAAAAGTTTCAAAGAAGTAGATGTTTATTTTTGTAACTAGAAAAATTAAGGTTTCTGTTTTTATTAGTATACTTTGAATACCTTCGAATTTCAGTGCTGTCAAAAGATGTGTATGTGTGTGGCTCTATATTTTATTTCTAGCTCTCTGTAGTATATACATATCTATATAGATAAAGCCCTCTGTATTTTATTTGTATGTGGGTATAAAAGAAAAGGAACGATATTTTTATGAAATAATCAACTTACAAATACTTTTTTATAAATAACTATGGTTTAACATTCTACTTACCACACAGCTGTTTTCCCCTCTTGTTCTTTGGGACTTTTTGCTGCTCAGAGAGTCAAAAAGGAAATCAAACTTGTACTTGATGAGCTAAAATGAATTTACAAATTCTGTTTCAAAGACAGTTTCAAGGATCTTAAGGCAGGAGATTGCATAAAATCTGTTCCTTCCTGGTGAAATTGACACTGAAGTTACGTCCTGAAGGAAGGTGGGGGCAGAGCTGGAAGTAGAGCCCGGGTCTCCTACACTCTGTCCAACCTTCCACGGTGACTGCAGCCGCCCCCAAGCCTTCCCGTGGTCTATATTTAGTACACATTTGCTGTTCTGTGCTCTCTCCCCTCAGCACATCAGAATTATCGTATCAGACATGAGGGGCCAGGGGAGAAGATTCACTCTCCTACTTGCCGTAACTGTCAGACAGGAGCTGACAGTAAATAGTAATGTCAGAACCAAGTCACGCAACCCCAGTCCAGCAGCCTGAGGGCACTCAGAGAAGTGATGGAGAGCCTATATATCTCAGAAGGCCTAGAAGTCGCCACTGCCTTGAACAACTCCAAAGTACTATATTGGTGGGAAAAAATTCATGAAGAGACAGATTAGATTATGTTTAGCATATGTGATCTGGAAAAGCAGAAAAATGGGTGTAAAGCTTGGAAAGATATAGGTAAAATTAAAAAAAAAATCGACAGTCATCTAAACTTTTAAACAAGTACCTATTACTAATTATGGTTCCTGCTTTTTAAAATAACAGTAGATATTAACCAGACAAGAAGATCATGGTGCCTTTGTTTCTTTTTTTGAAGCTTTCTGTATTAAAAAAAGAAGAGGAAAAGAAAAAATACATATATCTATTGGCTTTTTCCTTAAAGCATTTTAAAGAGCTTTTAAACAACACTGCTAGGGAATTAGATACAATCAAATATTGCTTATAGGAATAATTCAGCTAGCTGCAGGAATAATTCCTATAGAATTCTTAGCCCTGTTAGAGTGTGTCCATCATCAGAAGGACCAAAGATAACATATTCTGGTGAGTATGTGGAGAAAAGGCAACCCTTGCGCACTGTTGGTGGGATTCTAACATGGTACAACTATTATGGAAAACACTATTGAGGCCCCTCAAAAATTAAAAATAGAACCATCACATGATCTGGCAATCCCACTTCTGGAAATATATCTGAAGAAAACAGAAACATTATATCGAAGAGGTATCTGCACCCCCATGCTTATAACAGCTTTATTTACAACAGCCAAGAGATGGAAACAACCTGAGTGCCCACTGACAGATGAATAAAGAAGTTGTGGTACACACACACACACACTGGAATATTATTCAGCCATAAAAGAAGGAAATCCTGCCATTTGGGACAACATGAGTGAACCTTGAGGGCATTACGTTAAGTGAAATCAGTCAGAGAATGACAGATACTGTATGATTTCACTTATATGTGGAATCTAAAACCAAACCAGAAACTTACAGAAAAAGAGAACAGATTTGTGTTTACCAGAGATGAGGGATGTAGGGTGGGGAAGTTCGATGAAGGTAGTCAAAAGACATAAACTTCCAGTTGTAAGATAAATCAATTCTGGGGAGGTGATGTACAACGTGACGACTGTAGTTAACACTCCTGTGTGGTGTATTTGAAAGTCAAGAGTAAATCCTAAGGGTTCTCATCACAAAGAGAAAAACATTTTTTTCTCTCTCTTTTTTTCTTTTGCTAATGGTAGGATGGGTGTTAACTAAACTTACTGTGATAATCAAATATTTTGGGGAAAACGTTTATATATACTTGTAAGAATGGGTGCTTTAGCTTCTACACAACATGCAAAGGTTTGACAGTCAGGCAATGCTCATTTCTCTAGTGTGTTGAAAGAATCACAGTTACTGGGGTCTTTTGACTAAACACACCAAGCTCAAAGTGTAGGCCCCAAGTAATTTTGTCTGAATAGTTTGGGTTAACTTACCGATCAAATTAACTGAGTAATTGCCAAGTTGCCTCTCCTATGAGAGGTGTAAGTTTTTGGCATTAAGTAATTTATATAAGAAAGCAGTTGCTGATTTTCTAAAACTCATTAAAACCCATTGAATTTGTGCTTAAAAGCATAGATATTATAATAAAATGATCACTTTCTTTGTTGTCACCTACCCCACCCTGGAGATACTCATTCGTGTAAAACAATAGATTGTTAAAGTCTTGGAAAGTTCTTTCTAATTAGAAACCTTTTTTTCTGTTTTGAATTGATTTTAATTTCCATTATGCATTCCCTCTCAGCAGAAATGCTGACCTCCTTGTTACTGACACTCCCGTTTTCCTGTGTTTGCCCTTAGTCACCTGGGCAGCCTTGTGGCTGTGCTCTCCAGGCAGCACATGCGATGGCTCTGGGACATGAGCGGAAGAAAGCCCTTTTGGATAGGCAAGTATCTGCGCCGCACCGCGGAGAAGGGCGAGAACGCGAGGAGAACGCCCCAACCCGTGGGCCGAATCATGGTGGTTTATAAGAATAAGCAATGGTTAGATGCTTCGGCAGCCTAACTCTTAAAATTCAATTAATTACTCAATACTTTCATCTTTAGACATTTTCTCAGAGAAATAATGTGGAATATGGGTGAACTGGTAAGTAAGAGAATTTTAAACTTATTTCTGAAAGTTAAAAAAAAGTGAAACAGTCATAAATAGGAGATGGTTAAATAAATTACAGTATAGCCATATGAAAGGATATTTAACGTTGAATAAGGCATTACATGTTAAAGACATGACAGCATGCCTTATGTTTATGAATTCATTTAATGTTAGATACATGTTATATATAAAATACATAAGTGTGGTAGCATTTGTGGCAAGGTGCTAAGTAAAAATGCGGAGTCCACAGCCACATAAGCCATGAAGTAATTTAGAATAAAAAAGAAATGTCCATATGAAGCATGAAATAATAGAATAAAAAAGGAATGTAAAGGGGGAGGTTATAGTTCAGGGGTAGAGTGTTGTCTGACATGCACGAAGTCCTGGGTTCAATCCCCAGTACCTCCATTAAAATAAATAAATCAATAAACCGAATTACCTCCCCTACAAAAAATTTTTAAAGCAAAAAAATTTTTTTGTGGAGGAGGTAATTCGGTTTATTTATTTAATTATAATTAAATATAATTATCTTTGAATAATTTTTAAAAGAAATGTATATACGTGTGTTCCATATACACATAAATATATACATAAAAAGAAGTATGCCAAAGAGTTCAGTGTGCTTTTTATCTCCAGTTGAGAACTATAGGTGATCTTAATTTTATCCCTTGTTTTCTGAAGTTTTTAATGTTTTTGACAATTTTAACAATAATGCAAACCTTTTCAAGCCACTTTAGAAATAGGATTCTCAGGGTGCATTAAAGTCAACATTCTCTCTGTCTCTCCTTAAAGGTATTGTCTTTCAGGGAATAAATCCACTCTTGGTTTCTCAAAATCTCTGTGATACTGAGGGAGTCTCTAATTCTAAACTTCTATGAGTATTAAATTAAGGCTGGAAGATGAGTTTTCTCTGTGCCCACAATGACTGATGTCAAGGCTCTGTCCTCACAAAGCACTTGGGCATAGCATCACCTGGTCAGTAGTTCAAGGAGACAGTCCAGGAGAAGACAGGTTACTCCCAACCAAAGTCCTTCATTTTCTTCTACCCCAGATTGTCAGCTGCACACTGATGGGGAGAAGGTTACATGCTATGGAACTAAGACTGTTTTCATGGTCACGTTTGGCTTGAGAGGTGCCAAGTTACTGTGTTGCAGGGGATTCTTTTCTCATTCTGTGATTTTTATTTCTGTTATGGAAGAGAGTGAGGAGGAGGAATGCTTCTTGGAGAAACATTACAAGAGCTTTACAACATTGAACTGTAATTTTCCAAAATTACTAGCAGGAGGAGAGAACCACATGAGAAAAGCTGCTTTTTATTGTAATTGTAGCAGATTGAAAAAAAAAAAAAAAAACCTTAAGCTCCAGACTAAAAATCATGCTTAGTAAGCTACTTTCAAATATGAAAACCAAGACATTTAGCATCATGAGGAAGAATAGTAGACAAGAGAGTATCTCTCCCCATGATAGGAACTCTGCCTGTAGGATAATATGAATAGTAATTGCCATTTACTAAACACTCACATGTCCTGAGCTTTGTGTGCATTATCTTATTTAATCCTCAAAACAGGCCTAGATATACTTAGATATTTCTTAGATGAAAAAACTAAGAGACCTCAGAGAGGTTAAATAACCAGCCCAAAGATGTTCAACTAGCAAATGGTGGAGCTCAGATTCGGATTCCGATCTCCCTGACCCCCAAGCTTTCTGTTCTCAGTTGCGTCCTACAGAATGCCCAGATCCTGTTCTGTGTTCTAGAATGTAAGCCCACATTTGCATGTGATTACTGAGCTTAGGACGTTAGGCTGATATGATATCCAATTATAAATGTAATAAAATCATTTGGCACACTTTTTCTGGTTTGCATTAGGTTTGAATGACCAAGTGCATGCTGGCCACTGGGAGTGGATCGGCGGTGAACCTGTGACCTTCACCAACTGGAGGAAAGGGCCCCCTCTACGTTTAAAGCCTGGCAAGAACTGTGTTCTGGTTCAAAGACAAGGAAAATGGCAAACCAAGGACTGTAGGAAGGGCACATCTCACAATTACGTGTGTTCCAGGAAACTCTAAATGGAACTGCCCCTACAGGTGCCCACTTGGAATTTCTGACCTATTTATTTCCAGCATTTGGGCATCTTACTCAAGAGAAAACAAGGTGTCATGACTGACTTGGTACATTTTTTTGATCAGAGTGTGTGAGTGAGTCTGTCTGTTTAAAAAAAATAGATAAATAGTTCCCAAGAGATTGATAAATGAGTATTTCTTATAGGAAGAGACACAATTTTTATATCTCAATACCTTTCAAAATAAATCCCTGAAGTATCATATGGTACAAGATTTGATTAGTCCAGAGACCTCACTCCCTGTTGCAGTCAGCACCGATTTCATGGTCCTTAGATTTCTTTTTGCTCCTAATACCTCAAATGAGTCCATTCTGAAATCTGATTTCAGGTGCTTCTGCCACGTCCGTCTGAATGAAACTAACCCTGCCAGTTCATTAAATCAAGGTTGAACTGCAAAGGGTTGCTTTGTGCCTTTGAAGCCCTTTCAAATGTGAATCCTGAGATAAAAGACTGTGGATAGAAAGGAGAGTTCTCTGTGGTGAAAAAGGAAGGCTGTAGATGGAAGAACCTTGCAGATGGAAGCTTGTCTGCAAAGCTCTGGTTCAGGTAAGAATGCAGGGGCCACCTGGCCTTCAGAGCCCCACCCATCACTACTCATGAGCCAGAGCTCCTTTTCCAATAAGGATGTTGGCGCTACACCCTTCCAAAGCGAGTGAGTGGGTTTCCCCAGCTTTCCAGAGGCATGAGAAGTTTCAGGTAACATGAGCCACTCTTTTCATTTGTGTTTATGGTGCTCACCAGCATTTTTCAAGGACATTTGGAATAAAGAGTGTATATGAATGATGGTTAACATATGGAAGAAAAATATGGCTTCCTCAAAAGTGTCCCAATGAACTATGTCCTGATGAACAAAGAAAAGTAATACTGAAAACAGAGCCTTTGAAAGCCTATATTCTCAGAAAGGATTCTGATACATTTTTGAGCCCTTAAATATTTAATATTTGCAGAAATGCCATGTTAACCTGATTCTCTAATGCATACTTACCTTATTAATTTATAATGAAAGCTGAGTGAGACATTTTTGTAGCAGTGAAGCACATTGCAGCCTTACAAGAACTCCCTTCTGAAATTAAGGTTTAATTACAGGAAATTAGAAATTTATTTCTGAAACATTTACCCAACATTTTCCTCTTTTCATAATCACTGAAAAATATGGTTGTGCCAAATGTAACTTGCTATATGAGCGCCAGTGTAACTTAAGAATCAAAATGGAGTTACCAAGCAGACCAGTGTTTTGGTGCAGGTTTTACTATATTAATGCCTTGAATGAAACTAAAAAGGCCTAAAGAAACTTGGTGCCGTTTTGGATATAAAGCATGACGAGCTTGTTTGAATTGGTACTCACTTATCAAGATTTTGGTTAATAGAAATATTTACGAAGAGAGGCTGGGATAAGATTGAGACATGCCGCCCCTTATTAAACTGTGACATCACTGTGGAGTCAGGAGGCTCCTTGCTTAGATATCACAAGTAGGTCTGGACTGCTGCGATACACAGGTCTTCTGTATGACACCAGCAGCCCCTGGGGTTTAACCGAAAGATGTAAAACCCATTCTCTGTATCAGCTCAAGTCCCTTCTGATCCACTGGACTCTGCAGTGTGGAAAGGTACAATGCTGGATAAAGAATTGTTGACCTAAAGGGTTATATCCTAGGAGGGAAAGTAAAAGTTTAAGGAATGAGGGATTCCTAAAACTTTATTAACTATTTCAAACTGGAAATCCAGAACCACAGCAACAATACAGAACGTGGTCTGCCTGGTAGATTTTATTACACATTTCTGCAAGGACAGTGATATTTAAATGTAATTGCAAATGTGAGCACAGAGAGAGAATGCTTTGATTTTTATAGCAACTGGAAACACGAGAAGAATATTTAAGGTATTCCTGATCATGAAAACATTAATCAAGTTGTAAAATTCAAGTGATTGAAAGAAGAAATAAAAATTCAGGCACGTTTGGGTGCTGAGCAGTATTCATGACCTTCATCTCCATCTCATGATTGGGCTCTGACCGAGGGGGGAACAGAAATAAATGATTGTCACGGTTCTCTCCACCTGGAGTGGTCACTGTCATCCTTTACGTTGTGGTAGGAGTGGGAAGGCAGGAAATGGAGTCCCAGTAGGATGGGAATGGGAGGTTATAGGAAAGGAGAGAAAAGGGAGAGTGGAGAGCAGGGTTGAGCAGAAAGAGATGGGTTCATTGGAAGCTAAGAAAGAAAGCGTCAGAAAGAAGGACGTGAATGCACCCAGCTCTTCTCCCCAAACTTGAATACCGACTCAGGAAAAGTCCTGTTTAGCCCAGGGGCATTAACCCGGCTTCACAGTGTGTAGCTTTTCAGAATCTTGTGACCAGTGGTCTTTAACAAAATATATGCATGTATATAAATGTATATAGAGCATGTATTTGCTAAACATAAACTTAAGAAACATGAGACGGTTATTTCGTCTCCTTCCAAGGAGTGGTAAAAATGAACTAGGTGACATTTATTTACATTTCTGTTTTTGTTTATTTTTAAGACAGCCGAAGAGAATATGCACGTATTTTCAGTGACACTATGGTTCTGTGTAATTTAAACCATAAACTGGTGCTGATTAATTTCTACAACAAAGCAGCATAGTAAATGTACTGTATCTAGTGTTGCATAAAAATTAATAAATTTATTTCTAGTTCTGAATCACTGTTTCTTTAGTTTTTAACAATTTATATTTATTGTACCCACTGGAAGAAGAACTGGAAGAAGAAAACTCAACATGTCTTTTTCATCCTTACTGTCTAGATCAGCTTTCAGCCTTCCTGTCCACCCAGCCATCTACCATCCATTCAACAAACATTGAATATGAAGTGACAGCTCTGCACCTGACACTGTTCTGAGTACTGGAGATATGTAGTGAATGAGATAGGAAAATAAAAGTATAAAATCATATGCAAATTTGAAATAGTTTTTTTAAGCATAGAGCGTTTTTTTTTTTTTTTAAATTAAGGAGGAAGTCACAGTGGAAATCATTAATTCCATTATCCCCTTTCAGAATTGGAGGGGAACCTGCACTGATACAAACAGCTCAGGCTGTCTTCTGTTTTGTTTCTCTCCTGATGAAGAAACTAGTGTTAACTTCCTGAATTTATAATCAGATCAAAGTGCTATTGATAGCAGCTGTCTCCCATTTCCTGTCTCCAGATTGAGTTAGGAACTAAAGTTTTCAAGTCTAGCTAATTAATTTTGCAACAATTATTTTTTCCAAGCTGTGGGCATCTCTGTGTCTTTGAGATTCCTGGAATGACAGGAATAAGAAAGAGAGACCTTTGATATCATCTCATAGCCCTATTGTCCAACAGAGGAGACTGAAATCCTCAGAAGTTAAAGTAGGAAGAAAGCAGCAGTAGAACTAAGGTCTTCCAAATTATAGGCTGGTCTCTTCCTGTTATTCCAAGTTATTCCTTACCATTCCAAGCAAATGCTTTCATTACATTTCAAGTAAAATACCTTTCAATGGTGAGTATGATGAAGTTCACCATATACTTGAAAACGTTACTTTAAATGAAAGAAGATGGACATAAAAAGCCACATATTGAGGCATATTGAGTGGCTCTGTTTATATGAAATGTCCAGATTGGGCAAATCTATTAAGTCAGAAAGTAGATTAGTGGTTGCCAGGGGGTCGATCGGTAGAAGGGGAAATTGGAACTAACTGTTTAGAGGTATGGGGTTCCTTTTCAAGGGAATGGAAATGTTCTGGAATTAGAGGGTGGTGAAGGTTGCACAACACAGTGAATATACCAAAAACGGCCGAAGTGCACACTCTAAGATGGGGAATTTTATATTATAGGAAGTATATCGCAATAAAAATGCTGTTAAAAAGCACCATATAAAAATGTATTTTAGAAAGCTATAAATGGGTTGATGTATTAGCTGTGTGTTTATGTGATTCATCCAAGATACTTTTTCCAGTCTTTGCCCCAAGTCTCTTTTGGGCTTTTGTTTATTTGTTAATATAGTTGGTTAAGCGAAAGAAAATGCTGATGAGACACATATTTAAATTTATGGCCCTGCTTTATTGATCTTCCTCCTCTTTCCCCCATTAATCACGGGAGAACTGTTGCTGATGGCAAAATGTGTCTGGATGTCTGTAATATCCAGAATGCCATGATTTTCTTAAAGTTAATTTTATGTCTTTAGAACAGGATCGTGCAGGAAATGAATATACTATCGTCATAACTTACACATATAACTGTTCTTCATTTTGAACAGTTTTTATAGGTCTTGTAGTCTGCTAGCCAATAAAATTTAGTTTATCTTAAGACAGAAAGGACCAAAAATCAACTGACACTTCCATTAAAGGCCTTATGGTAACCTGCAAAACTTCTTCCAAGCAATGAAGTATGAGTTCACCTTTTGCTTCTATCCCCATCTGTACTTTTGCTTCCCAAAAGCAATCAATCCCAACTTATCCTACAGAAGAAAAATGGAAAAAGATACACTGTCCTAAAACTACTCAGAAGAGAGCTGGAATAGCTATGCTGATATCAGAGTAAATTTTAGAGCAAAGAATATTACCAAGGATGAAGGTGGTTAGTTTATCACTTGAAGAAGTCAATACATCAAGAAGATATAATGATCCTAAATATGCATCTAATAACAAAGTTCAAAAATACATGAAGCAAAAACTGATAAAGCTGCAAGAAGAAATGGACAAATCTATAATTATAGTCAGAAATATTAATACACTTTTCTCAGTGATTGATAGGACAAGTAGGGAGAAAACCAGTAAGGTATTGAAGTCTGGGCACTGTGAGCCACATTAACCTAATAGACATTTACAGAACCCCCCAAAGAGCAGAATATACATTCTTTTCAAGTGCACATGAAACATTTACCAGGGTAGATCATATTTTGGGGCATGAAATAAATCTCAGTAAATTTAAAAAAGTTAAAGTCATACAAAATATGTTCACTGATCACAGTGGAATTAGGTTAGAAATCAGGATCAGAAACATCGCCAGACAGTCCTCAAGTGTTTGGAGACTAAATTATAGACTCATTTAACTTACGGATTAAAGAAGAGGCTGAAGGGGAAATTAAAGGGTACGGTGAACTGAATAGAAATGAAAACACATCAAAGCTTGTAGGATACCATTGAAGCAGTACTTACGGGAAATTTGATAGCACTGAATGCTTATATTAGACAGGAAGAAAGGCATCGACCTCAGCTTCCACCTTAAGAGACTAGAGAAAGAAGAAAACATAAGTAAGAAATTAAAAATATCGGAACAGAAGCCAATGAAATAGAAAACAGAAAATCAATAGGGAAAAGTCAGTGAAACCAAAAGCTGGTTCTTTGAGAGTATCCGTAAAAGTGGTAAATGTCTAACCATACTGGTCAGGAAAAGAAGAGAAGAGGACACAGGTTGCTAGTATCAGGGGTGAGAAGTGACATCAGGTGACAGCACTATATATTCTATAGCTACTGAGAGAAAAATAAGGGAATATAAACAACTTGTATCAATATATCACTTAAATGGTCCAGTTCCTTGAAAGACACAAATTGTCAAAGCTCAATCAAGAAAAAAAAAGTAACTTCCTTAAAGCTATTATAGACACTGATTTTGTACTTTAAGACTTTCTCGCAAAGAAAATTCCAGGCTCAGATAGCTTCACTATTGAATTCTACAAGCATTTAAGAAGGAAGTGGTACCAACTCTACAAAACTCAGAAAACCACAGAGAAAGGAGTGCTTCCTAACTCATTCTGTGAGGCAAGTATTACTCTGATAGCAACCATACAAAAATATTATAAGGAAAGAAAACTATGGGCCAACATCCCTCATGAATATAGATGAAAAAATTCTAAACACAATTTTACCAATTAAAATCCAACAATGTGTGTAAAAGGATCATATGTCTTGACCAAGACACTGTTGAGAAAATGACAAGCTGCAGCCTGGGAGAAAATATTTACTATGCATGTATCTAACAAAGGGCTTGTATCCTGACTACATATATATTTTTTTAAAGTCCCAATATATAGGTATATGTAAATATAATAATATATTACATTGTATGATTAAGATATCAATAATACATTTTTTAAATGGACAGAAGATTTGAACAAATACTTCGCTAAAGAGGAATATCGATGGGAAATAAGTACAGGAAAATACATTATCCCATTAGTCAGTCATTAGGGAATTGTAAACAAAAGCCACAGTAAGATGCTATTGTACTCATATTAGAATTGCAAAAATTCAAAAGATTGATTGTACCAAGTGTTGGTGAGAATGTGAAGAAACTGGAGCTCTTATACACTGCTGGTGGAAATATAGCCCAGCCACTTTGGAAAATAATTTGGTGGTTTCTTGAAAAAGTTCAGCATATATCTACCATATGATCCAGCCATTCCATTCCTAGGTATTTACCCAAGAGAAAAGAAGGCGTATCTCCATTCAAAGACATACATAAATGTTCACAGCAGCTTTATTTGTGACAGCCAAAACTGTAAACAACAAACTCCATTATCACATGAGTGGATAAATAAATTATAGCATATCCCTGCAGTGAAATACTATTCAGGAATAAAAACAAATGAGACATCACTACAACAACATGGATGAATCTAAAATCACTTACCCTAAGTGAAAGAAGCCTGACAAAACACATAGTGTATATAAACTCTATTTATAGAAAATTCTAGAATATGCAAACTAACCTATGTTGACAAAAAACAAATCGGGTATTACCTGGGAATGGCAGAGGAGGACAGGATGGGGCAGAGGAATGATTGCAAAGGGACACAAGGAAACTTTTGGGAGTGATGAACAAGTTCTATCTTGACTGTGGTGAGAGTTTCACAGATATACACATATGTACGTGTATGCATATTTACGTCAAGGCCTATTCAAGTGTACACTTTAACTACATCTTGTTTATTGTATGTCACTTATACTTCAGTAAAGCTGTTTCAAAAAAGGAGAAACAATGAAATAATCTCTACAACAGTGGAAAATTTTCCAGAGAAAATAAAAGCCATGTGAAGATTTCTTGAATCCAGGGCAATAAAAAGTTGGAGCAAAATTATATGATTTAAATGTCCAGTGATAGAAGAATGCTTAATGAAATATTATAGTACCTCCATTAGGGTGATAATTCTATCCCGTAATGTTAATTTAAAATAGCAGACTTTAAAAGTAATGTCTACACAAGGTTAATAGCTGTATTGCAACAGGCAATTTGACGGGGGAGAAAAACATGAGATCGGTTCATATCTCAGTCCTTCTGCTGACTAGCTGTGTATCCTGAACTTAGTGTTCTCATCTGGAAAGTGGAGAAAATGAAAACTTCCTAAAAATTGTTGTGAAAATTAAATGTGAACTTAGGAAGAATATTTCTGGGATATAGTAGGCACTCAATAAAAGATACCTTTTTAAAAACTGGCAAGCTGGAGAGAGAAAGAGAGAGAGAGTGTGTGTGTGTGTGTGTGTGTGTGTGTGTGTGCGCGTGCGTGCGTGCGTGTGTGTGTGTGTGTGTGATGCACAGTGCTTGGAAGAGGGTGACCACTTCAGACAGTGTTGTCCTTATCAGTAAGCAGGGAAGGAGGACTTGGGGGTGGACCAGTTGAGGTTTGAAAGTTCCAGATTAGCAGTGGGAACTCCCCATGTATCAAGGCATTCTGTTGAATGTGGAAATGTTTCCAGTTTTTGGAGAAATCCAGAAGACCGATTTCTTTCTTTTTAAAGCCCCAATATGCCTTGCTTTCAGACATGACCTACGATACCCAAATCTTGTTGTAAAGAGAGACCAGTTAAGGGATGGCTTTCCCCTGACAGAAAGGATTGTTTGTTTTCCTAAAGGATTGTTTGTTGCTGAGGACTTGGGTGATAGTTATTTTCTAAGAATGGCTTCTCAGTGGAGCATTTTTTTGAAAATTTCCTTTTGCATTCAGTGAGTAACCTGTGGCATCTCTTGAGGATCCATCAGGTCCCTGAATGAACACATAAATGGTGCTAAATGGAGAAAAAGGTGGTTTAGGGTGTACGGGAGTCAGGAAAGGATTCAGGCCTTCTTGCTTACAGATTTCCAACCCGGCAGAACCCGTGGGTCATTTTCGCGACTAGCCACGAATAACAGGCTTCTAAGAGCTTCAGATTTGAATCAAGAGTTGAACTTTTGCAAATGTGACTAAGGCCTGCCCAAATTTATGGCAAACGTGGGCCCAGGGTCAGATACACAACGGAAGGCAAGCCTTCCTGGAAAGTTCTGCTTTGCTTTTACATTTTATTGTGATTTTTCAGTTTGCCTTATGCCACCTTGTTGCTTAATTCCCACACCTTGGACGGAAAAATGTGTAATATTTTAATAGTTATATTACAGATACTTAACATTATGTTTCTGCATAGGTATTGCCAAGACAGCAAAGCCAACCTTTATTTATAGCAGGTAGAAAATATAAATCTGTCTAAAATCGCTCATGAAATGAAGGTCTTAATAATTCCAGAGTTGATTTTGGTGCGTGCTCTTGGAGAGTCTCAGAGAAGCGTTGTCAATACAAGGTGCCATTGTTTGAGGTCTCCTATCCATGACTTGCTTTTTTCCCCAACTTCCCTCTCTTTGGCAACTTTTCCTCACATTCTGTCCTACATTTGGCCCCGAGACAATTGAAAGCCTTGCAAGTTGATTTTCCATTCCCATCTGAATTTTAGCTTAGCTGTGGAACTGTTTTCCATGTGTTTTTAATCATTTGTCCATGTGTTATGGGCTTATAGGGACAATATGGTTCCCCCAATCTGCCTGCATTGTATGAGCAGAAACCGGCAAGTCTGCCAGTAGGGGAACAACTTTCGGACAGATGCCCCCTACACTCATTTCTATCGGTAATGGACCACCTCCATCTTCCAACTGGAGGAAAACAATTTACAAAGCTGCATAAAGTTACCTAACATGGAGTCCACTGGCCTGAGCTGCCTTTTCTAGGAGTATAATTATCCTTCAGGAGAGATTTGCCTGGAAACTGTGGCTGGTATGGCAAAGTTCAAAGACCTACTCTGAGACTGTGGCCAGATTGGGAAATAAGTTTTCTTCTGAGTCTTCCCAGATTTAGTGGAAATTCGATTTTAAAATAGGGTCTAAACACAGAGAATTAAGGGTAAGTTCTACCAGGACAAAGAGATACCTCTTAGAAAATAAAGCACAACAAGGACCCATGTCAGAAGTTTCTGTCCACATTTTTATTGGATTTGGTACGTTAAAGCAAACATTCATTAGCCTAAGTGTAGAGTGAGGGGCCAGGAACAGGAAAGAGACAAATGTATTAAACAAAATCCCTGTTCTCAGAATTGCTGACAGTGCAGGCTCCAGCAAACACAGACCTTGCCTTCGAGGAGCCTTCTCTTTGCTCCTTGGCTAGGAAGACACACATGCACCCAAATTAAGCGAAGGCTGAGGAATCACTAAACGGTGGAGTAAAGAAAGGATCCAGCTTCCTGAGCCCAAAATAAACCCCAGTGTTACAAGCGAGATGACTCCCTGTAAATCCTCTGCTACCCAGAAAGCCAGCTGGATGGTAGGTCTGCTCTAGGAGGTTAAAACCTCAGGTTTCTCAAAGCTCTTTTGCCTGCTATATCCTCCCTTTCTTTCTCTGATTTATTTAGGACCAAATTAACGAGAAATGAGTTAAAAATTTCAGAGGGTTCCAGTAGCTACAAGAGGCATGGGTGATCCTAGGAAGAAAGATTTAAAGGAGTGCTGAAGCAAAAAGCTCAACTTGAGTGGGCTGATAGGTCCGTGTAGGTGAGAAAGTGGAGATTTGGACAATTCTTTACAAAATTTGCCTAGGAAGTGAGAAGACAACACTGAAAACTTATGAAATCCAAGAGACATGTTTAAAAGATTCAAAACAAGCAAAACTTATAGAAATGCTGATAGGAGGCAGCCAGTGGAGTGAAGGGAGTTTGACAATATAGGGGAGAGGCTATTAAATAAGCAGGTTGGAAAGGGTGGAATTCCAAGAGCAGAGTGGAAAGGAGAAATTAATTGTGGTTTGTTGGTCAAGCTGAAGGAAAGTCTCCCATCTGGTGGCTTCCGTCTTTCTCTGTGGAAGAAGGGAAGAGGTTAGGGACTGCTAAAAAGTTGAAAGAGGAGAGCAATTAAAAGTTTAAGATAATTAGAGAAGATTTTTAAATAATCTAAATGGAACATGAAGAGAGAGTTGACTGGAGTAATATGAAAGAATGCTGGGCAGAATTGAGGGGTCAGTTAAGATGGGAGATAGTTAATTTATATAGAATCGATTTCTGCCATTTTGTCATTGTCTCTGCCAACATTCCATAGCCCGGGAGTGGCCCAGGGGAAATGGACAGCTGGGTGTTTACAGGGTTGGAATTTTACTAGACCAGTGTAAGAGAGAGGAAAAGGGGCTAGGAAGTTGGGAATACTGCAAAAATCTGAAGTGATGAGCAATGAATCCAAGCTGGGAAGGAAGTGAAGACCAGAGAATTTATAGATATTCAGTCATTCATTCATTTTATTTATTTTCCTTTCTTTAAAACAATTTTTTGTTGTTGTTGTTGAAGTGCAGTTGATTTACAATGTTAGTTTCAGGTGTATAGCAAAGTGATTCAGTTATATATATATATATATGCATATATTTTCAGATTCTTTTCCAGTATAACTTATTACAAGAAATTGAATATAGTTCCCTGTGCTATACAGTAGGTCTTTGTTGTTTATCTATTTTATGTATAGTGATGTGTATCCATTAATCCCAGACTCCTAATTTATCCCTCCCGCTTTCACTTTGGTAACCATAGTTTTTTCCTATGTCTGAGAGTCTATTTCTGGTTTGTAAGTAAAATTTGTATCTTTTTTTAGATTCCATATGTAAGTGATATCATATGATATTTGTCTTTCTCTGACTTACTTCACTTAATATGATATTGCTAGGTCCATCCCTGTTGCTGCAAAATGGCATTATTTCATTCTTTTTTATGGCTGAGTAATATTCCATTGTGTATATACAACATCTTCTTTATACAATCCTCTGTTGATGGACATTTAGGTTGTTTCCATGTCTTGGCTGTTGTTAATAGTGCTGCTGTGAACATTGGGATGCCTATATCTTTTCAAGTTAGAGTGAGTTTTCTCCAGGCATATACTTAGGAGTGGGATTGCTGGATCATATGGTAAGTCTATTTTTAGTTCTTTAAGGAACCTCCATACTGTTCTCCATAGTGGCTACAGCAACTTACATTCTCACCAGAAGTGTAGAGGGTTCCTTTTTCTCTACACTCTCTCCATTCATTCATTTTAAACCAATATTTTGAGCATCTACTGCATGGCAGGAGCTGTTCTAGGGCCTGAGATGGTGACTAAGAAAGGCAGAGCCCCTACTTTCATGGACTTTAAAATCTCAAGGAGAGACAAATGTTAAACAAATGTTCACACAAATGATTGTTTAACTGCAATTGCCATAGTACTATCATAAGGATAAAGCAGAAAGCAGATGCTACGGAAACAACTGAGAGAACGGAAACAACAGAATGTTGTCATGAGAGAGCGGAACGTGAAATTCACAGTTTAGAGGTGAAGCCATTCCTGGTAATCACAGGGCTCAGAATGTAAAGGGGGTGGCGAGCTCAGTTGGCATGGAAGTGATCAGATTTCAGCCAGGGTATTGAATAGGACATCACAGGAATACTGATGTCATGTTATAGGTCAGACCTATCCATGTGGACAGTGAACTTACTCAGGGTAACAGTAGGATTGGGGGTGAAAAAAAAAGCAATGAGCCAGATGAGGAAGGCAGGGCAGGTGGTACTGTTTCTGGCAAGGCTTAGGGACATGAAGTTAAGTACCTGAGATCATGTAGCTTACAAAGTGAAAGGCAGAGCCAGGAATCCGATAAAGTTTTTCTGGCTTCAAGTCAAGAATTAGTTCCACTTACTCTCTCTGAGAGCAGCTTTCTGAAGAATGAAAATGATCAAGGTAAATTTTAAGGGTAAGAAGGAAGGGGCATGACAGAGGTGAAGGCATCCTAGACTGTGGGTGGTGGGGGATGGATGGGTGCTGGATGGTGGAGCAGACGGTGAAGCTGCCTCAGGGACCCCTCTCTGCAATCTTGGTAAATAGCTGATTAGTCACATTTAGGTATTGTTCATGATTTGTGCATGGTAATAGGTGCATCCCCAGTTGCTAAAATTGAAAATGATTATTTATAGAGTGGGAGTGTTTTGGACAGAGAGGAATAAGATCATTGAAACTGGAAAACTGAATTACTGGATCTTAAAAGGTAATGCAGGGATCAGTGCCTAAAAGTGGAAATGGGGAATTTTTATGATATGGTGCACCGTTTGATATTTGTCCTTTTCTTTTGGCTACATATTTTGTTCTCTTTGAGGGACATATTACCATAACAAAGTACCACAGACTGGGTGGCTTAAACAATAGAACATTTGTTTTCGCAGTTTTAGAAGCTGCAAGTCCAAGGTCAAAGGGTTGGCAAGGTTGTTTCCCTCTGAGGGCTCTCTCCTCGGCTTGTAGACTGCCGCCTTCCCCTACGTCTTCACGGCTGTCTCCTCTGTGTGTGTCTTTGTCTTCATCTCTTTTTCTTACGAGGACACCAGTCTTATGGGAGTAGTGCCCACCATAACAGCCTCATTTTAATTTGGTTACCTCTTTAAAGGCTCTATAAATATGGTCATATTCTGAGGCCCTGGGGGGTTATGAGTTCAACATATGAATTTGGTGGAGGAGAGATGGGTGCACAATTCAGCCCATAGCAGGTAACAAGGTTAAAAGATTGAATCTAAGTAAGTTGATAACAGTGATTACCCCCATGGTGGAACAGGAAGCCTGGGGTGGGGGTGAGGGGCGGTCAGAGGAGGATTTACCTTTTATCATACTGTTTTTTATTTTTTTGTATAATCTCAATTTTGTTACTACATCTATTTATTACCTAATCAAAAAGAAAAAAAGTTATTACAAGAAATTAAGAATTTGAATATAGTTCCCTGTGCTATACAGTAGGTCCTTGTTTATGAAAGGAAAAATAATGTGTAAGTATATGTGTAACTGAATCACTTTGCTATACACCTGAAAGTAACATTGTAAATCAACTACATTCCAAAAAAATTTTTTTAATTTGTATGACATCTATTGAACTTCCTTGTGCTCAACAAATATGTGTTGAGTAAAGTTAGCAGAAACACAGCGTGACAGTCCACTGTGCCTTGGGGGTCTCAGTCTACCTGAAAGCCCCCGGTTAGCGCAGGAATGGGGTCTGCCTAGGCTTTCCTTGCCTAACTCACTTTGAATAAACTAGCCTCTCCCTCTAGACTGCAAATTCCACCAGGCGTGGACAAGGACACCCTCAGCATTGTATCCCCAGGACCTAGTGCTGAGCCGGCACTCAGATATACGCCGTAGGAGTGAATGCATCCATGAGTCGGGCTTTGTGGAAGCAGACCCGCCCTAAAGTGTTATTTCCGTAGAAAGTGTTAGACAGGGGAGTGCAGAGGGGGAGAGTTCTGTGCTTTAAAAAAATTAATAAGCTAAATCATGGTAAAGAGTTTAAGGGGAAATCACTTACCCTAATTTGCTGTCTTCCTTGTCCTTTGGAAAAGAAGAGAAAGATTCTGCCTTCTTTTGAATTCCTTTTAAATAATCTAAACTCTGTGACCCTGTTGCTTTTCTATATTTTGAAGAGAGGTAGTTATGAGGCAGTGGCGTGTACCCTAAACAGATTTCTTCCACAAATCCATCAACCCCAATTTCCCCTCTTGTCTCTCAGTTTAACTCTAATGCCTACTTCCTCCCCCATCGCTGCTTCTCACCTTTTGTTGATTTAGGTCTGGGGTTTTCAGGGAAGCACTGAGTCTCTCGGTTTCTCCCCAGCGAGCCCTAGACTACTTCTCAGCTCCGCTCGGAGAGTCTGTAAGAGGGACAGAAACCACAGCTGCTACTGTCCTCTCACAGGCGCACCGGGAGCTCAGCTCAGTCCCGGAGACATCCTAGTGTCTGGGAAACCAGGTCAAGTTGAACGCAGAGCGTTCAGATCACGCTGAACAAGTGCTGTAAATTAGAAAGGATGAATAATTCTCTGGCTCCAAGACAGGCCTGAGGTGGTCCCAGGAAGTGGAATTAGACAGGCTTGGGCTCATGAAAACTCAGGCCTGCCTTTCGCTGTGACATTTGGTACTAAGCACACCAACAGTGTATGGGGCTCTCTCCGCACGACAGCTCCCTGCTGTGTCTGGAGGCCCCCTCCATACCTACCTCCATTTGGCTTCATCCAACTTGGAAGGTAACTGTATGCTTGCATCACTGAAAACACACAGAGGCAGCGTATTTTTGCTGAAAGCTACAGAATGTTTATATTTTTAAGAGTAAACTATAACGTACCACATACACAGCTTTAGAACTGATGGAAGGACACGGTGGTGAAAGGTACATGCCGCCTTAGCCGGGAAAGACGGGGGCTGAAGACAGACTTACATACCTCAGTGCTCATCCCAGAAGGCTTTGCTTTGCTAGACTGACCCTTCAAAATATCTGCACGTTTTCTCAACAGAAATGACAGAACAGCAAAGAGAAATTCTCCATGAGTGAATTTCAAATGACATTTATAAACACCAAAATCAGCATCAGCAGAAGAGGAGTTTAGGACTAAAGAAAGGGTCGGTGTGGACTACTGACATCCCTACAGCTCATAAAATGAAGTTAGAAGTGTGTGATAGCACTAGTCTGCTGGAGGGCAGGAACCAAGCTGTCAGCACACTCTACCATCTTCTAATATCTAATATAATTCTTGGCCCACAAAGTAAGTCTGCTGCAAATTTTAATTCAAAAGATATTATTTAAATTGTTTTCCATGTTCGGAGCCAAGCAACCTGAGAGCCGAGGGGAGTCTCTGGAATAGTCTTCAGTCTGGGGAAATGTCAGATACTGGGACTGATGGCAATGGAACTTCAGGCACAGAAAAATAAAGCTTAAAAGGATTCAGGAAACATACTTGTCTTTATATTAATAATTAAGTGGCCAACTAATATAAATTATATAATTTATAGTTAGAGTGGCCAGTTCTCGAGGCCTATTGCATTGGGTGGCTGAGGGAAATTAAGAAATATGAACAGCAAGCAATTTTTAAAAATTACTTTAAAAGAAATGGCAAATACTAATGCTCATTTAGTGCGGATCAACTGTGCCTTAATTAATCCTAGCACAGATTCTGTGAGTATTTGGTACAAGTGAAATACAACTCTTCTGATAGATCTCTGGAAAAATGATGGTTCATTTTAAAATAGTTCATTATTGTAGGTAAAGGGACTAACTTGAGGTAAAGGGACTTACAAGGGACTTAACTCGTCTCACAGAAATCAGGCAGGACTATTAAGAAGAACACAAGTGTCTGGAAAAAAGATTCCAAGGGGTCACTTCTTGGAAAGAAAGATTAATCAGCACTGAAAAAAGGGAAGGGGGGGACATGTTCCAGGATTATGTGTGTCACTGGAAGTGAGGAATATGGTGATTAAATGAAAAAGGGAGAGATACAAGCCAGCATTGGATCAATTCCCGGTGGAAATGCTGTTCAAATGGTATAGAGGGTTGATTGGACTCAATTCTGGGTTTCAGTTTTGGGATATGTTTCTTTCTCATATCCTTGCCTGATTTATAACATTGTTGTACGATAGTCCTCCAACAAATTTCCCATTGATCCTTGGAAACTCATGTTTGCCTCCATCTGTATTTAACCTGGCCGTTAATTACTGTGGAAGAAGGAAGATGATGTGGATTCCGTAAGGGAAGGAACTGATCAACCAGCTCCATGCCCAGAGCTATCAAGCCTGGTGCTTAGAATCCACGTTCTCAAGTCTGGCTCTTTGTTTAGAGAAAGAAGAGGAAGAAAAGTCAAGTAGAGTGGCTTATGGCAAAGCCATTTCCCCATCCTCACTGAGGGCTAATGAGCTGTCAGTCTATTACTTAGGATCCTGTTGAGAAATTTGTGAACAATTGGAAAAGTTTATCTGAAGATTGAGCAGCTGTGAAATTTAGCACCAAATATTTGATCCTGAAGGTGAGGGGATTGCTTGGGAATTGTGAGTTTCCGTGGGTGGAAAAGGAGAACGTACCCCCTCAGCCGTTACCGTGCAAAAGTCAGGAGCCCCAACCAGGTCTAAGAAACTGGAGAGTCTGCTGCTCAACCAAGTTAAGATCCTTCTATTCCTTCCTTTCCCTTCCTTGCAACTTTCGTATACTTGTTTGGCTGCTCGTGTGTGTGTGTGTGTGTGTGTGTGTGTGTGTGTGTGTGAAGAACCTAACAGCCTGAGCTTTTGCTAAACGTCTGCCTTTAATTTTTATCTGATATGCTTCTGTCTTAAAAACTCGTCTTGTCTCTTCTATCCCAGCACAAAGCAGATGCACCACAAATGTTAGCTGACTCTGGCCCTTCTAATAACAGTGATGGGAAATCCCAGGGAAGAATGTGTTGTTTTCATTAGTACTGCTCTTTAAATCTCAGACGATAAAGTGTCAGCTAATGACCCCCTGGGTCCCCGGCTTTCACTGGGCCCCTCTAAAATACACAAAACCGAAGTGAAGGCAGGACACCATTAGCACTATGTAATTCAAGCAAACAATAAAAGTGTTTACTCTGCCTGGCTACTGACCACCGCCTCCCCATCCCACAGCAAGTATCTATATATAGCATCTCCTTGTTCACAGTCCTGCAGAGCCTGACCCTCTCTTTAGGCCCCGACAGCATGCATCTCCTCTTCCTTCAGCTGCTGGTGCTCCTGCCTCTGGGGAGGGCTGCTGGGCCCTGGGTCGGCCGCCAGAGCCAGAGTTCTGTTTCCCTTGTGCTCCTGGAAAGGCACCGCAGAGATCTCTCCATGGGCAACCACGAGGAAGGTGAGGAGAAACCAGATCTTTTCGTGGCGGTGCCGCACCTGATAGGGGCCAGCGTGGCGGGGGAAGGCCAGAGGCAGAGAGAGAAGATGCTGTCCAGGTTTGGCAGATTCTGGAAGAAGCCCGAGAGAGAGCGACGCCCAACCCAGGACCTGGTCAGTGAGCAGTTCCCGCCTGGGTCCCAGGGCCTCGCTCAGCCAAAGGATGGGATGCCAGTGGAGAAATCTCCTCTGCGGGAAGAAGCCAAGAAATTCTGGCACCACTTCATGTTCAGAATGAGTCCTGCTTCTCAGGGGATCATCTTGCCCATCAAAAGCCATGAAGTGCATCGGGAGACCTGTAGGACAGTGCCCTTCAGCCAGGTATTGGTCCTGGGTCGGGGAGGGGCTCAGGCTTCTCAGGAGGGGTGGGTGGAGAGTAGGGGAAGAATGTG
Source organism: Camelus ferus (assembly GCF_009834535.1). NCBI lineage: Eukaryota > Metazoa > Chordata > Mammalia > Artiodactyla > Camelidae > Camelus > Camelus ferus. The sequence goes on along the minus strand of NW_022589675.1, from coordinate 40,665 downwards.
CCAGGAGCCTGATATGGTCCTTGGACCTTCATCGTAGGGTTTGGCAAAGCACCTCCATACTCTCTAAATTTCCTTCTAAATTTTCCATTGTTTCTTGGTATTCTGGAAATGCAGCAAGAATGGTATGATGGTATTATGATGGTATGATTAGTAATTATGCATCTTGTTGGCACAAAGCTTTATTTTATGGAATTGTATTTATTTATTTTTCCATTGGTGAACTGATCTCTCTGGAGGGGTAATTAAGACTGTACCCTCAGTTAGGAAACGGGGAATTTAGATCAATCACCAGAACTTCTCTCTAGCTACATCTTTACACTCTATTGGGATATGGATGAGAAGCAGGTCAAGTCCATCGGTAGATAAGATGAGATACATTGGACTCCTCCCCAAATCCATGTGTATGATGGTCTTGATCCCTGTAGGTCTGTGAAATATGTTAAGGATGTCAGGCAGAAGTTGCCATATTGTTTCTAGCATTGCTACAGCAAAAAAAAAAACAACTTTTTTTTTTTAATATAACTTATTTTCTAGTACGCTTTCAAAAAACAATCTTGATGTGAAATCACATTTCCTCCCCTTAGAAATGCCTTTCTTCCAATTTGTGTTGCGTTGGCTAGATTTGCGGTTATTAGGGTTGATTCCATGCTAGTAAGACAAAGGAACATTCTACTATCTACTTCCTGCAGTCAATCCTGGCAAAGCCTACACTCCAAATGTTACATTAAAACTGAGAAATTGCATCAGGTCCTTAAACATGAAGATACTGAACCAAAAGCATTGCAGGATTGAGTAAAATTTTACAGTCCAGTAATGCTACCCAATTAAGCAGGCAGAATTATAAGGTAATTGACTATGCAAGGCAGTTAAGTGTTCTGCCTGAAAAGGCAAGGATATGTAGCAACAAGTCAATTATCAAATAATAATGACTGCTTTGTTGGTCTATGTATAATTAGAAAATTGCTCCTAAGAATTGGGCAATCAAATTTCTTTTGAACTCTTATTTTGAATTCTGTTGCTAATTAAACTAAAATTAAGGTGTTTGGCTCTTTTATATTTTGAAGGGCACAGAAAGCTAGACGTCTGGGGCTATGGGAGAGGCACAGGTGGTGTTGTGCCTGGTGATTTGGAGGCATCTGGGTTGCAGCTTTGTTCTACACGACTTAATAGTTTTGAATGCACCTGCAAACTAAGAATTAAATTCTTGATGTTCTGATCTATTCTATGAACAGTTGAACAAACATGTATTAAGAATTTACTATGCAAAATGCACTGTGAAAAGTAGAAGGGTGAGGCACATTACTTATAAGAAGCTAGCCATTAGAATTTTTCAGGCAGGTAACGTCCAGTTAGACAAGATTTCTTAAGGTCTGGCATTTAAAAGTAGAGTAAAATGTTTTCACATTAACTTAGGGATATCCTAATTTATTAATTAACCCAATAAAATAAATTTAGTTGAGATAGCTCCATGCCCTTAAGATATAAATACCTGGATATTGCAAAAATGTATCCAAAATTGGAAAGATTTTAAAAATTTTAGTCTAAGTTATCTTCAGACTTACATGTTAGCTTCTGCATCACATGTGTTAAAGAAATGACTCAAGAAAATTTAATGGGGATATGTTTGCCTTTTAGACTATCACTCATGAAGACTGTGAGAAAGTGATTGTACAGAACAACCTTTGCTTCGGAAAATGCGGGTCTGCTCGTTTTCCTGGAGCTGCGCAGCACCCCCACACCTTCTGCTCCCACTGCTCGCCTGCCAAGTTCACCACGATGCACTTGCAGCTGAACTGCACTGGCCTTGACCCCGCGGTCAAGGTTGTGATGCTGGTGGAGGAGTGTCAGTGCAAGGTGCAGACAGAGCACCAGCATGGACACCCCGAACAGGCTGGCTTTCAGGCAGACTTCCATGTCCAGGATCCCTTTATCCCAGGACTTTCAACTTAAAAAAGCTATTCCACTACTGTCAGCAAAGTTGCTGATTATTCAGTCTGAAATGTTGAGTGGGTACATAATATTTTAAGGGAAAGCTTGTTTACGACATCGCTGTGAGAACGATTTAGAGGTCATAGTATTTATTCATCTAGCTGTCTGTACACACTTGGCATCTGGTCTTGGCTCTGCCACTAACTAGCTATAGGATGTTAACAAGTTATAGAAGCTTTTTCCACCTTAAGTTTTTCATCTGGAAGTGAGGGACTTGAATTAGATGATTGCTAAGGTCCTTTCCACTACTAATATTATATGGTCCATTGGCTCCAAGTTTTGGTAAAAGTCCTCCAACTGCGGAAGGAATAGAAACAAACTAAACCATAAAAATGGGTTTCTTTAATAGCTTGTCAAAGCATTCACAAAAAAGTGTGTGTGTGTATATATATACACATATATATACATACATATATATTTGTGGTATTTGTAGAAAGGATTCCTCATACTTGTAGCTGCTTTTGCTTCTGAGGCCATGTTTTCTTTGACTCCTATCAGATGATTAGCTAGTGGCATAGATAGCAGGAGTAAGCTGTTTAGTTGCCTCCTTATTTGTGTTACTCCTCACATAAAATTCTGAATGTCAGGTCTCTAGCGTTGAAGAAGGGACACTGATGTTACTTTTAACACTTTACATAGGGGTCAGGAATAATCATTGGTAGCCAAACTACTACCTGTATCATGGGGAAGGAAAAATTCTATGACCAGTACCAGGTTCAAACGTTAATCCAGAGATGAATGAAATTGATGAAGGAATTCCAGTAGATCAAGTTAAATAAACTATGAATGATTTAAAAACTTAAAAACAATTTACAGATGAAATCCTTTATCCACATGCATTTTGGATTAGGTAGTTTAGTAAGGGTTCTGTGTTTGCATGACTGTGTTTTTTGCTACTGTATCAAAACTTCGTACTACAAATTTTATTCTGCAAATGCCACAGTTGCAAATTCAGAAATATTCCGAATATTTTAATCTATTAAATTTTAGTGTATGAAGCACTCTGGGAGGTGTTGTGGCATTCAATTGTCGTATATTTTGTCCTTATTTGTTTTGTCTGTTCCATAATTTAAAGGCACTGTCAGGAGATTACCTAGCTAAGAGCCTTTCTAGCAATGGCTTCATAGGCTAATGACACTAGTCCCACTGCTCCTTCTAACATTGCAAGCAGCTTTCTGTCAAGGTCCTTCAATCATTGTCTTTTAGTCATTACATTTCTCCTGTCTGTATTTATTTGTATGAAAAATATGCAGTATTGGCTTTCTTTGGCCATATTTCTTTTTCTAAAATCATTCTTTAAAAATTTATCTTAAAAATGATTTTAATTATTTGGATCCCTTTACTTTCAGTACACACACACACAAAAAGGATTTCCCAGAATAATAATTTTAAAAACAAAGAAATTAATGCCTATTTTAATTCTGTTCTGCTTTAATCACATCATCTAACCTGCTGTCCTGAAGAAGTGAATGCGTTTATATTTAGTGTATATTCTGCAACACATCAACACAGTAGAGTATGTGCTACACAGATACACATGTGGCACTTACATCAGAATATATTATACCCTCTGGTGGCCAAAGACAACTTAATTGGCCAAGATATGGTCATAAGGATAAAACTGTAAAGCATTAATGCTATCCCAGCTGGTCAATATATTTTGGTGCCAAAAGCTATTGAGCAGCTGTCCAGTTTGCAGTCTCCTAACCCTGATTATATAAACCCATCTCCGCCAATTGGACTATCCTTCTCCTCACACACTTACAAATCCCTTTTATCTATCCTTGCAAATAGATTCTCAAGCCCAAGCCCCAAACAATCATCAGTCTTATTTAAACCCTGCTCCGCCCTTCCCTCACAGGGAACTTCAAGATGAGATAGATGAGGGTGTGGTGTCAGAGGTTATAGTCCTAGAGGAACAGCATGAACCTCACCAAATTGCCCCTACTCAACGATTTTCCCTTACAAAAAAGGTGATTTCCAAAGATTCAATATAATACATGGCAGAATAAGAAATAGAGTAGAAACACACAAATATTGAACAATCTATTAAGGGCCAGATGCTGTGCTGGGACTTTAACATAAATTGTGCGATTTATGTCAGACATAAATAGATAATTGACACCATCCTCACGAGAATCAGATGAGGTGTGTAATACTCCTAGGTGAGGAATATAAGGCTTAACATTTTAAGCAACTTGCCTAAGATCATGTGAGGCATGTTTTCCATTTGTATTAAAATAATTGCCCTTTTGTTGTTGTTGTTGTCAATTTAGATTTAACTCTTCTAGGTCTCTTGCCAATAGGCTTCAAAGCTAATTTCTTTTTACCTCTGGTCTAGCCCTCACGTTTGAAGGACACTGATGTTATCTCTTGGAAAAGAAATCATTCCTAGGTCAGATTCTCAGCCAAGCATTGCCCAGACTTGTGAGGTGGTCATGGCAAGCCCCCTTATCCATCTTGGTCTCATTCTTCCTCCTATATAAAACAGGGCCGGTAATAATTACTTCACAATTACTGTGATGATCAAGTGTACGTAACAGCACATCAGAGAGCTTTAGATCCTGTAAAGGTACAGAAGATAAATTCACTCTTCTCCATTCAGCCTTTTTTTTTTAAATTGGTTTTGAGAAATTTAAAAGATAGGAAAGTGCATAAGGCAGTATAACAAGCACGCGGATTCTCAGCACCAGAATGTGTAATGCTGTGTCATCTTGTGCTTCTTGTCTGTTTTTTTTTTAAGAAATAAACCATTTCACACATAAGTAAGGTTGCCTCTAATTACCATGCTGAGTCCCATCCCCCAAGCCCCTGACCCCTCAATACTTACCCCATCCGTAAAGATTCTTGTCTATACTTCCAGTACCATTTTATGTTTTTGCAAAGGCACATACATATGCCTAAATTATACATTAGTATTGTTTTCGTGTATGTGTTCCTCTACTCAGCAGGTACTTGTCCACCAGCTTTGTGCAAGATACAGCTCTGGGTATACAGCTGTGTCTCTAGTGAGGAAACCCGTCAGACAAGGTCCCTGGACCCATAAAGCTTACATCTTAGTTGGGGGGGGGGAGATGAGCAGTTTGAAAACTAATCAATGCATCAATCAACCAACCGAAAAGGAAAAATATCAGATGGCTGTAAGTGACATGCAAAGAATTAAAATAGAGGAATGTGCTAGAGATTAGTTACTCAGATTGAGTAGCCTCTTGAAAGGGTGACAATAAAGCTTTGAGTTTTTTCATTACAAGTATGGTGTTGTATATGAATTGCCCTATGGTACTTTTTTTCTCCACACAGGATTCCTGCTTGTTTTTACAACAGTTTTCAGAGGATTTTTTTTTCTATATATTTTTTTCTCTACTCTAGGAACTTGGCATTAAGTATGCCCTACAGAGAATGATTAACTTCCCTCTGATAATTTATTTCTTCAGTATACATAGTCTCATTAACCTGTCAATTTAATTCCTAATTAAGAATGTCATGTATTCTTTGAATTTTTACTGATAATTTATTCTATGCAAGATACTATTCTGAGAACCCTTGGATAACTAAAGATAGATAAAACACATTTTCCCCCACCTTGGAGCTTATAATATAATAGCAGAGATAATATATGCAAATTATAAAACAATAATCATAGAAATGTAATAAGCTACCAATTATTGAACCTTTATTATGAGTTCAAGCATTTTTATATTCCTTATCTCCTAGAAGTAGACATTTTACATCCATTTTTTTAAAACTTTTTTTATTGAGTAATAATCATTTTACAATGTTGTGTCAAATTCCAGTGTATAGCACAATTTTCAGTTATACATGAACATACATATATTCAGTCACATTTTTTCTTCGCTGTGAGCTACCACAAGATCTTGTATAAATTTCCCTGTGCTATACAGTATAATCTTGTTTATCTATTCTACATTTTAAAATCCCAGTCTGTCCCTTCCCACCCCCACCCCCCGCCCCCTTGGCAACCACAAGTTTGTATTCTATGTCTATGAGTCTGTTTCTTACATCCATTTTTGATAAGCAGAGTTAAGAGTCAGAGGGGTTCATTTATTTAGTCCACAGATATTTATGAGTATCTGTGATGGGTCTGGTCATTGTGCTAGATACAAAAAATGTAAATAAATGAATATATGATTATCTGGGAATATATAATTCCCAGTTTAAAGAAATTTATAGTACAAGAACAAGTAACTAAATATATTTGCTTCCAAAGCTAGAATGATGATTTCCTCCCCCCACATACCCCCCACCCCAAGTCAAACACCACTTTTTCAGTGAACCCTTCTTTAACTCCCAGGCAAGGTCAGGTTTACTTGTCACATGATTTCATGGTGCTGTGTGCCTTCACTTCATAGCACTCATCTCAGTGTATCATCGTACCTTTGTGTCATCATCAGTCAAATCAGAAGCTCCATGACAACAGGGGTCATACTGGGTTTCTTTCACCATTGTAACCAATACCTCAGAAAATGCCCAGAACATAGGTACTCAATGTACATCTTCTGTCATCATAAAAGAAATAGTATCACTGGAGATCATGTGTTGAAGGTATATCATGAGTCAGGCACTGTGCCAAGCACTTTACATGCATCATTTCAGTTAACTCTCAAGAAGCCCTATGAGGTAGGAAGTGCTGTATTATTTTATAGTTGAGGATGCTTAGGGTCATATAACTTAAACAATCTTCCCAGAATATCACTGCTATAAAGTAGCATAAGCTAAATGAATCCAAAGTTCTAGATCTTTCCTACTATGTCACATTGTCCCAAGAGAGCAAAGTTAGAAATATATATAAATATGTATATTTATACACATAGAAATATGCATATATGTACATATACATGCATATAAATGCATATGTAGACACATATACATACATATACATATATAATATGAGTTGAACACATGATTCATTCACTAGTCTACTCCTTCTCTGATTCCCAGAACTCATTATCCACGCATGTCTTAAGACTATTATGTCAGTAAGGATGCTTTCAATTCAAACACCAGAAAACACAACTCAGAATATATTAACTTATAAAGGGACTTAATAATTGTTATCTTACTAACAAGAAGTCTGGGAGGCAGCTAGTTCCCTGGTTGGTCAAGTCAGAAGTTCTACCATTTTATCATGGATTTGGGTTTCTTCCATCTTTCTTCTCTGTCACTCTTGGTGGGTCCTCCACAAAGGAAAAATCCTCTCAATCACAACATGGCTGCTGCAGTTCCAGACATTATGTTTCACCATTCACACATCAATGTCCATAGTAGAAAAAAGGGATTCCTTCCCACTTGTGTCCCTTTTAAAAAGCTGAATAAAATTAGTTAAGCTGAGGGTAATTAAACGATGGGACAAAATCTTTGCTCTGACAGCAAGAAATAAAGAGAAATGGCTGTTGAGCAGGACAGTGCCAGTGTCTGCCAGGGCCCTTGCCAGTGTTTAACTTACATTATCATTGTTTATTTACCTATCTTGTCTTTCTTTCTAGATTCGAATTTCCTTAACAGCAGGTCCTGTATATTACACATCTTTATTATTTGTCTGTTTCTAATATGTTTTATATATTATGCATTATTTATATAATACTATGTATTATTTATATATTATATAAATTATATATTTGTATTATTATATAATTTAATTATTATACAATTATAATATAAATAATACATAATTATATAATTTTATACATAATATATAATTGTATAAATAATATCTAATATAATATATACAATTTTTGTAGCATATATTTATATTTACATTATGTTAATATATTATTACATACATAAAATATATTTCTTTATATTTTATAATGTATATTTATATACTTTCAGATATATATATTTGCATATGTACATGAACATACATATATGTCTAAAATGTATAATTTTAATGTTTTGTAAAGAACTAATGTTCAGGACCTGTAAGACTGAATGAATTTTAGGAGCTGCTCTTGAAAGGACGGGTAGCGTATGTAGTGTGGGGAGCTGTGAGTGACAGCCAACAGGTCTTAAGAATGTACTCAGTAGGCCACAGGGCGTTTTTGAAGTTTTTGAGTAGATTGGATGGTACAAGTTTACAACAGTAGCTTCAGAAGGGCTCACGACCCCTCAGGAATGTGCACAAGTGTTGTGGATATGGACGTACTTCAGGGGAGAGTGTCCAGAATTTTCGTGAGCTTCTCGAAGATTTCCACAAGCCAAAAATCTGAAGAGTGGGGCTGGTAAATTGGAATGGAGAGAAAGCATGGAGGCCAGAAGAGTTGGAAGAAAGCTTGGAAACCGTGTGCCCCAACCTCTTCTGACTGAAACGCAAGTCGGGTTTCCATTTCAGGAACAGAGGACGAATTTTAGATACACATCAGGGGGTCTACTTCACCTCGTTTCATGAAATGTGCACATTCAGGAGCTGGTGGTGGTGAAGTGGGTGAGTAATACACCCTTGAGCAAAGGAATGGACTTTCCTGCAAGACGAGTTTTCCAAAGCCAGGCCCCACGTACCCACCCACGTCTCCGGGAGGGAGCTCAGCTTTTCACTGTACTGCCTCCCTCCCTCCCTCTTCGTTTTGTTCTCCTCCTTCCTTCCAAAAGAAACAATCACCAGTGACCCATTTGTGGGTGGGGACTTGGCTTAAAGTTTCTCAAGGAAATGAGCACAACTTCCTCTTGTTTACCAGCGAAGGGAAACATACCTATTTGTGTTCAATATCCAAAGAACAAGAGTTTCCAGTACACACTTCTTTATAAGTCACAATTCCATTACTAAAGGAAACATGCCTCCTGCCCAAACCTCAGGCAAGAAATAGGTACAAATATAAATGGATACACAGATTACACACTAGCTCAAGCCAGACACTCAAAGGAGAACCCCACAAGGGTCCTGGGACCTGTGGGATTTAGTAGTCTTTGAATATTAAAAAATAATGTCCTGTAGCTTTGCAGGACCATCAGAAAACAGTATGAACCTACAGTTGAAGAGGTTCCCACATGTGCAGCTATTAAAAAAAGAGACTTTCTGCCCGCCATTCACCTGCTTGTCTGCAAAGGAGATTATGAGTCCTGGCATAGTTCTAAGGAAAATTGCAAAGCAAGCGAAATTTTCTTTGATGTCTAGTGTTCCCCCTTTCTGCCTGTGATCTCAGCTTTGAGCTCCCCTCCCTCTCTCCTTGATTTCAGGATATTCAAATTACCTACAGTTACCCAGAGCTCCTAAGTCATGTCTAGCTCATTGGTGCGTTCATCCATTAATATCTACTTAGAATGGATTAAGCGTGAGGCACTGAGAAGACCCACTGGGGTACCAATATGGCTTCCTGCCCTTGAGGAGACAGCATTTACCAGCTAGAGAGTTTGGGTTTTATTGCACAGACAACTATTCCTTAACCTTGGCTGTATATTGGAATTATCCACGAGCTTTTAAAATATAGAAATTCTGTTCCAATAGTTGGGAATAGGGGCTGGGGACAGCAGGCAATAGTCGGTATATTTTTAAATCTCCGCAGGTGATTTTGCCACCAGGCCAGATGATGAGGAGGTGAGAATCACTGCAGAATTCTGGCCTCGGGAATTCTGATCACTCGCTCAGTTTTCTTCTAGGACAAGAACATCATGCTGCTTTCAGCCATTCTTGAGCCTCCTGTTGTTCTCCACCACGACTCTCTTTCAAGTTCTTCACATTTCATTTTCATGCAATTTATGAGTAATATTACTCTTACCCAGTTAATGAAATTGTGCTTTTCTTTGCCAAGAGGAAATAGAGGTGCTTAACTGAGTTGATTTTTCTCTCCCAAATAATTTCCTCTTTTTATCATATACTGATTGCTTTGATTCCTCCATTACCACTATAATTCAGTGACTCTCATTTTAGTGTAGTTAAAACTTACTTTGGATGCTTATGAGTAAGGCTTTTTGGGTTCCACACCCAGGGAATCTGATTCACTGGGTTTGAGATATGTTCAGGAACTTGCATTTTCCCACGTTTTTCATTATGAAGATTTTTCAAACATACAACAAAGTTGAAAAATACGGATTCAAGAATCCCCCCATAGCAGCACCTTGACTCCACAGTTGTTAACATTTTGCCATGTTTTCTTTATCTCTCTGTTTGTATGAATGTGTGTATGTGTATTTACCACATGTTTTTATATTGTCGAACCATTTGAAGATAAGCTGCAGGTATCATCACATTTCATCCTTATTACTCCAGCATGCATCGTCTAAGTATGAGGATACTCTCCCACATAATAAGGATAATATTATCACCCCTAAGAAAATTATCAACATCTCCAAAATATCATCCAGTTATGTGCATTGTAATAGACACTTCCTAGATCTAGCTCGCTCGCTCTCAAGTACAGAGGCGGAGATCCCAGACATTATGGTGGGCTAATGGAGGCCAACTTATGGGAGCAAGCAGGATTTATGAGACAACACAAATAAGTCTTGAGTTAGCTCTGAGTGCATTTCACAAATCAGGAGAGACTAATGTCTCATTGGTCCCAGAAGGTCCATTCTACGTGACACAAAGCATAAGAGAAGCCAGACAGGTCATACAGCTCCTAGGATGCATTTCCACACACTGGCTTGAACTGTAAGAAAGGTGAAATGTTCTTTCCTGCCCCAGGAAACTTCAACAAGATCCTTCCGCCCTCATGTTTACAATAGAAAGTTGACTGGTGAGTGTACAGAAGGCATCTACAATCATTAACTACACACCTAGTTAAAGGGATAGGATTTGCTTCAGTGGAAAGGACCAGTTGAATGATTCTCTGCTGTGATTAAAGAGTTACTGTTGTGGCCCAGCATCTTGCTTCAGCAGAGCTGTGAGGAGCAGTGATGCTGGGAGCTGTAGTGTGATACTTCTGCACGCTCTCTAATCTCGTCTCCATAAAACAGCATCAGCTGCTGCTGCACACAGTGTAATTTTAACGTGGCCTTATAATATTGACAGCATGCCCATAAAAGACTTCAGTAATGACAGTTGGTGATTCCCGTAGCGATTAATGAATGAGCGTGCAACCGTCATCAGATGGCCTCAGGAAAGAGTCTCTCAGAATGCAGGTTTTCACAAACCTAGACCCGAGGATGATTCCTGGGTGCAGGATTTTCTAAACATAAGTTTGACCCTATTTCATTATTGTCTACATGGTTGCATAAGGTCATATCTCCAGGTTCTTCCCAAGCAGCAAAGCTGGAATAGGAAGAGGTGGGGTGAACCAGCGGGTTGCTTGCTAGAATATGTATGAACTTGAGATGGACTTTCTGCTTTTGTAATGCAGTTACAGTGAAAGTTACTCCTTGACTAAGAGAGCAAAGAACAAAAATACCACCCGAAATGATGTGTGTGGTGTGTGCACGTGTCTGTGATTTTGGCAGGTACTGCTATCCGAAGCAGCCCAGGTGTTTCATAAACTCACAGTGTGGTCAGTGCATGCTAAGCAGTTCACCAGTCTTTCACCATCGCTGGCACTGAATTCCTCAGTTATGCATTTGTTTGCCCCCTGCTCTTCTCCATTGTGACACTCTGAGCCTGCATTACCTATGGAAGGCTGTGGCTCCCTGCTGTGGCCCTGCAGGGTGACAAAAGGTGAAATGTCGGGGGGGGGGGGGGCCTACATTGTTCATCTGTTAGATGTGGAGTCCGTGAATCCAAGGGAGCTCTGTGGAGTTAGTATATTTGGAACCCCCCCCCCCCAAAAAAGAGTTAATTCTCCAAAGTGTTTTAGAGCCATAAAGTATAGTAGAATGTACTATTTGTATTACCTCTGGCACTTGGGTTTTCCTTGGAGGACTCACTGTTTTATTTCCCTAGTCAGCATTAGCTCCACCCGAGCCATGTGGGCTGTCTCTCCCGGCCTCGTCATCTCCTTTCCTGGTGCGGAACATTTCCTGATTGTCTTTCCCTTTTGGAGAACCCAGCCCCTCCTGTTCTTGTATCTATACAAAAATGGAAGTCACTGAGTTTTAACTCTTAGATTCCCTCTTATCAAATTGTTAAAACTTGATCAGCCAAAGGCTACCAGGAACAAGTCTGTAGCACGATAAAAGCGGGTTTAGGAAGGAGGGAAGGCACTTAAGGGGCGTGCCGCTAGACAAGGAGGCAGAATAAGGCATCTTTTGTGAATTGGCCTTTTATTGAAGGACTTTGAAGATGGTCTAAGAGAAGCAATGATCAGTTTGGATTGGTTGTTTTGAGTGGGATTAGAAAAAGAGGGAATGAACTAGGAATTGGGTGTTGCCAGGAAGTGAAGGTGCCAGGGTGGCTGAGCAATTGGGCATCCCTAGTGAGAAATGAAAATAGCAAGTGGTCTAGGGCATCACTGGTCAGTAATCACCCAAAGAGAGGGTCATTATGGTAATTTCTAACTGCTGCATGAACTTGGCAAAAACAGTGTTTTCTATTAACTTTGCAGCTGCCTTTATCTGTGTCTCTCCTCCCAGCCTGATTTGTGACAGGGCTCTTCTCTTTCTCTTTTCAGTCCAAGTTGATTTTCATTCTTTCAGTTCCAAATAGATTTTAATTCCTTGAGCATCCTGGACTCTACACTCACCCGATCATTCACTAGGATACATTTCCCCATGGGCACTTAACCAATTGTAGGAATTTGGGTTCATCTTGATTTAACTTGATAGAAACTTCTATAGCAAACATCAAGCAGCCCTAAAAAGTTGAGGCAAAGCCATATGCCTTCACTAAGAGGTTCCAGTTTAGGTTATTTAGAACTTTTCTAAATGCCCCACCACTCTGCTTTTTAATGATGCCAGTGCTGTCACAAAAAGTCTTTCCAGATTAGAGCAGGTCTGTTACCCTCCTCCAAAAGCTTGATGGCTTCTCATCAGAAATCTCATTGTATTTGAAACTCACTATGATTTGGCTCTGTTCTGCCTTTCCGTTCTCCTGTCTGTCTTCCATATATTTTACATTTGATCCACACATGAACCTTGTACTTTCATGTATCCATGCCTCTGCGTACACTTTCCTTCATCCTGGAGGGATCCTCTGTCCCAGTCAAATTCCTATTTTCTCTTGTCTGATGCAAGAACTTTTGTCCATGAAGCCAGTCCCAAATCATCCTGTTGATACTACCAGCTGCTTCTCTAGTACCCCCGTTTATACCTCTGTTTAGTATGGCTTTTGTCCTGTCTCTTAAGAATGCAGCATTTTTAAAGAATTATCCTTGATATTTGGGGGGAAAAAAGTTTATTTTACCTACTCTCTACGTCCTAGGGAAAGTTCTTAACCTGAAGTTCATGACTTCATTGTGGCTCTCTGGGGGGTGTGGGAAGGTGAAGCATTTTGTGAAACTTCATGGATAAGCATATATGTACATATTTATATAATTGTGTATGTGTGTATGTGTAATTTGCTTGGAAGAGGGTCCACAACTTTCATCAGCTGCTCAAAGAGATGTCTAACCCAAAAGAGGTTAAGAACAACTATTAGACTATCAGACTGTGGTGGAATGGGCACCCTGCCACTCAAACAGATGGGGGAGATGACTATAAGCAACTAAGAAATCATGAATGTGCATCAAATGTGGGTGCTTAGGGCATGGTACCCAGCTGGGCAGGTGGAGAACGCTATCCACCCAAAGCTGCCAAGGGCTATTAGCCAGTACTGATTAAACTCTGGACTGCACTTGCACTGACTTTCAGGAAATTGCAGTAAAATCCTGCCCTCCCCAGTCACGGCACAGAAGCACAGTAGTTGGCTGAGTTTACCCACATAAACGCCCTGACTGTGCCTTTGTTGAGAAGCCAAATTGGCAGTGGCAGCAATGCTACTTGTCCTTGTCTACTTTTTCTATTCCCAGATAAATATTAGTTTGATTAATAATCATGTTTCAGTCAGTCACAGGCCCCATGAAGACTAAAATTCTGGAGGGAAAAAAAAAGTGTGTGACATATATCTTTTCTCCATCTTGAGAGTAAATAGAAAGTTTCCTCAAAAAGATTGCATGATGCCATAGCTTCCTATTCTCTCACTATAGCACAGATGTCTAAGTCTGTGGGTTGCAATACAATATAGTCAACATGGAGCATGAACAACAGAACTATGACTTGACCTTCAGGCTAAGGGATAGACAGACCCTTGACTCTACACCTTAACTGCTCATGCTAAAAAGGCTCATGATTTTGAGAATGTTTTTCCTGCCACTTCTCTCCTTCCATGCCTTAGAAAATTCTCTATGGAACTGATTTGGCTAATAAGAGACAGGTTAACTCATTTGAAAAAGGCATGAAAAATATTTACACTTCCAATTGTTATGTGCCTTCACCTGCCCATCAACTAATTTTCATTTTAGCACCTATTGAGATCATTTGCCACGAATTAGTCTCACTCACAAGGGTATGCTAAGAGAGAGCAAAAGAACATGCCATTCAGGCATCTGGGTTTAGGGGTAAAACTCCACGTGTTTCCTCTTCCCCACAAAGTGACTAGTTATCAGTATTATTTCTTTCTTTTCAAGCAAACCCGGTTACAAAAATCCTATTACATCAAAGTCACTATGAAAATTAATTCTTCCAAAAGCAAGTGTGACAACCTTCAAACCTAGCTATTTGAGAATATATGAGCTTATTTCTTAATCTGACAAGCAATAAAAACTTGCATATAGTCAAATCAACCCCTACCCTTGAGTTCCTTTGGAATTAACAGACAATATTCTAGGTCAGTAATTTAAAAAATTGAGCATGCATTAGAATCACCTAAAAGGCTTCTTATAACACAGATTGCTAGCACCATCCCCAGAGTTTCTATATCAGTAGATCTGGAGTGGAGCTGGAGAATACGGACTTCTTATAAGTTCCTAAGTGATTCTGGTGCTGTTTATGTGGGAACCACACTTTAGTTACCACTGATACAGGACTTAAAGGCTGTAAGGTGTTTGCAATTCAGAAACCAGGACACAACACGCTTTAAAATATCTAGCAATACAGGGTAACATAAGGGTCCAAAATAAGCTCCAATGTGTGTGATCTTAGTGCAGTGGTGAGAGAGAACTCCGGGACAGCAGGATTTGAGCTGACTTCTGAGTCCAGATAGAATTAAGAGGAAGATGAAAGACATTCTAGGATGGGGAGAAGAACCAAGTTAGTCAGAGATAAGACTGGAGAGGAGGGAGAGACCAGTTTGTGAAGAGCTTTCAATGCCATTCTGTAAGGCGTTCAGATGTCATGCAGCAGGTAATATTCTTTCCATCCACATATCTGTCACTCTTCCTGTGGCATGCAGGCATGAAGCTCCACAGTACTGCAAACATTTTAACCTTCCCAAAGTTCTGTTCAGCTGAGGTGAGGGGGCACAGGGGAGGTTTTAATATGTCTCTGGTGTTTGATGACGATAGGAATTTAGATTGGGAGGTGAATTATTTCAGTGTTGAGTCAATTTATTTTTCCTAAGTTGCAAGGATGAGAAAGCCAGCAACTTTTGGATGTCATCTGAAACACTAAGTAAAGCTTGTTTCTGTGTGAACGTTGGTTGCCAGCAGGAACAGGAAAAACCTTGGATGTCTTGGGCAACTTTGTCTCTTGTCACATGGAGGGTCTGAAGAGGGCAAGATTATTCACTAGTTCCGAGTCTTTCAGGTGCACGATAGGGATCACCTGAGATCTTGTTAAAATGCAAATACTGATTCAGGAAGTCTGAGATGGTGCATTTCTAACAAGTTCCGGGAGGATGCTGATGCTGGGGACTGCGATTTGAAGCAAGGTACCAGGGGACATCCAGTTAGGGGTAGAGAGGCCCGTGAGGCCTCTCTCCGGAAAGGAGGAGGATAAAGGCAATCCTTAAAGGAAGGCCCCTCTCCAATCCCCTCGACAGGGAGGACAATGGTGTGGAGGAGGAGGGGGCCCCGGGCAGAGCTGGGAAGGAGGCAGCAGCTGGGGGCGGCGGCGCCGAGGTGCGTCAGGTACGAGTGTTCGGGCGATGGCGCTCCGGCAGGGCACGCGGTCTGGGGGCCGCGGCGCGACTTCTGGTCTTTCGGCCCTCGGCGGCTCCCATCGCCACCCCGGGGCGCCGAGCGGAGGCGGCGGCGGCGGCAGTTAGGCACCCACCGTGCGGGCGGACTGGCACCTACCCCGCCAGCTCCGGCGCTGCGGCTCCCGGAAGCGGAAGGGGAACGCGGCCCGGCCTGGGCGGCGGCGGCGGCGGCGGCGGCACTGGCGGAGGCGGAGGGGAAGAGCCGCTGGCGGCCGCGGGAGCAGCGGCGGCGAGAGGCGAGCTCCCGGCGCCGGTGAGTGTGTGCCGGCGGGGAACGTTCGCCACGGCCGGCCCGGCCCCCGCCCCTGCAGCCTGGGCCCGCGGCCCGCCCCAGGCTGCGCCCTGCCCCGCGCCCGGTCACCCGCGCGCCCCTGCCCGCGCCCCCGCTCAGAACCCCGCGTCTTCTCCGTGCCCTGCTCGCGCCGGGCCTGGCCTGTCTCCCAGCATCTTCAGCCAGAGCTGCAGCCGCCCGCCATCTGCCCCTCCCATAACTGGTGGTGAGCGGGTTGCTGCGCTAGTTGAGGCGTTTTGGAGTAGTGGGGTGGTTTTTTTGTTTGTTTGTTTTGTTTTTTTTTTAAAAACATCTGTGTCCTGACTTTCCGCTTCTGAACTACAGTTTCCCTCTCCGTATCCCTGCCCGGAGACCTGCGTAGGGATCTGGGATTTATCCTTGCCATCCTAGCCTTTCATTCATTTCCAGATCGCTGGTGTGAGGCTGCAGAGGACCAGCAGGAGGAGAAATAGCTCCTTTACTGACCTTCTGCCTCCCTCCCCCAAACCTAAGAGTGGCTTTGAGAAAATGGCTGTGGATGGTAGCAGTTTGCACTTGTTACCATTCACTGTAATAGGCCGCTGGATTTTAACTGAAGAGTCCATTTAAAGTTGTGGTCTTTCTCAAGCTGTATTTGGGTCACATTTTAAGATCCCTTGTGGGTCAGTGGAGGGTGTCAGTATCTCTAGGGCTAAGAGAACCTGACCGGTTATTACTTGAAAATATGCAATATAGCAGTCTATAAAAGTACAAGAGGAAAAAAGTCAAGGTCGTTGTGGGCAAGTCATAAATCACAGTGTAAAGTTACAGCCTAAAATAAAGATGGACTAAGGATTATTAAGCTGGCAGGTTAAAAAAGATGTCAAATGGATACGAGGCGTAGTATGCTAATAGGCGTACTTTAAAAATTCACTACCTTCCTTATGGTATGAAGTAAAAATTATTATCATCTGATGATTGCTTAGGATGTGCTGTTTCTGGACTAAAAGGCTTTTGGTGTAATATCTTGTTAAATCCTTCCAACTCTTTAGATTTTAAAGATAAAATCCAGAGAGGTGCTTTATTTTGCCTTCGGTGTGTTATGTCTTAATGGCAAAAAGATTTTTGAAGAAGCGATAAGGAAGGAAATCACTTGGAAAGAAAGAACCAAATGAGTCGGTGTTGTGGAAAGAAAAACTAGGTATTATTCCTTTGCTGCCACAATCTAGCTGTAGGGTCATGGGCGGATCAGAGGCAGTTTTCTCATCTATACAACCAGGAAGTGAGGCTGAATTCCTTAAGGCTTCTTTTAGCTTTCCCATGCTTACTTGGCATATGCTATGCTTGTAAATAATTTAAGATCCTTTAACATGTTAAAGGTATATTTAAAACATCCACCTGAAGAAGTGTTAGTAAAATTATATCAAAATATAACTTAAAAAGGTATGATTCCATACGTTTAGAATAGTTTTTGGTGTAGTACTCTTCTGAAATTCCTCATTTTGGAGGTAAAACAACAGAATTATATTAAGTCCCTTCAAGCTCTTGTGTTAACATACTTTAGAAGTAGTAGTTGGAATAAATGAACTAGAGTATATTTTAATAAAATGATAACTGTGTCACATTGCCTATCTATGGGCTGTTTTACTTAGTAAGAGAAATTTAAACATTTTAAAATGCAAACATGTAACCATCAGTTTAATAGGTAGGTTCTAAAGAAGTAATAAGTGAATTACAAAAATTTTTACTTCTTATTTACCCACTGCCTGATTTCTCTAATACATAAGGACTAATTCAGAACCCCTGGAAAAGCACATGGATGAAATAAAGTCATGCATTAGTAAAGAAATGAATTGAGAAGCCTAGTAATGTCTCCATGGAGCTTTCATTTGCCAGAATTGTAATTGAGTCCATAAACCCCAGTGTGGAGGGCTGCATAGTGGTGATGTCAGTACTACCAAGCACAACAGAGAAGGCAGAGGAAAAGCTATTTGTATTTACCAGAAGGTTGTTCCATAAGCTCAGTTTTACTTTTATATTAAGGAATGAAGATATTTTATATGGCTTTAGTAACACATAGGACTCAGATTCAACTTGTCAAATACACTAAATATAAATGGCATTTTAGCAACTAGAAGAATCATCAGTGCATTGACACCTTTAATTAAAGCTGAAAATGTTTGAATATTTTTTATTTGAATCAGTAAAATATATAGGCTGAAAGACAAGGAAAAAAAAAAAGGAAAAACACCAGTGTTTCATATTGGTTAAGAATCCTTGGTAAATTGAGTTAACTTAGTTTATAAAGCATATCTTTGTAGACGTGAAGCAGCACTGCTCTCATTAGCACCTTAGCAAAAATACCTCAGTGTGGGGGTAGTCTATGCACTTATTTCCCTCTTTTGAGGTACCCTGGGGCAAAATGTGACATTTTCTTTCTTTCATTCCATTCCTTTTCTTTTCTTTTCTTTCTTGTCAGTTTACAGTGTTGTGAAATGTGACATTTTCAAAGTTTGTCTTCTGCCTTTTAGGCCCCCTCTTTCTATGTGCTTTTCCTCTCTGGTAGATTGACTTTATCCATTTAAGAGGCTGAATGGGTATCTGCTCTCTTCATCTGTCTGTTGCTGCCACTTCCACAAAAAGGCAGGTTAGGTAAAAATTAGTGTTTTACCACTCACTGATTCATTTAATTTTAATTTTAACTTAACATGCTCCAGTGTGATCTCAGCCAGCCTTCTGATTTTAAGCCTTTTATCTGTAATTATGGAATCGAATAGCTTTTTTACCTGCTGCAGGATTTTCAGCTTCAGCAAGCAAGGAGAGATTTTTTCCTTTTAGTATTATTGTTTTAAAATCATGTCTGCTTTGGTAAATCCTGGTGTGAAGGAAATCTAATTTAGCCCCCTTCCTTTTTCTCCTTATGTCTGTTCTTGGTGCAGTGGGTACTGGAGGTAAGTGGCTGGCTTCCCTTCCCTGATGGAGTAACATGCCTGGTTCATGCCCAGGAAATGCCAGAGCCGCATTTCTGGCCCTTACTGTATCTGAAGCTTTCTCCTTGTGCTGTCTTTGGAGCAGAGGTTACCTGTGCCTTCTGTCCCTGCCCTCTGTTTAACTCCAGTTCTTCTCTTCCTTGTCCTGTCCCTTTTCCCATGTTCATACCTTCCTAAATGAAGAGTCCCACATAGACATTTTGCACTGACTGAAACAGAATTTGGTAGTCTTTAATTCGTATCATCCCACACCTTCCGGATTATTTCTGCTTTTTGTTAGGAGATTCTGTTGAAGTGGGTCACTGTAGTGCAGTACTTTTAATAAGGGTGTTAATTTACATTTATTTTTTTTTTACTCATGAGGCAGATGCACAGAAGAGCAACAGCTTATGTTCAGTTCGGCCCAGAATATAGTGATTTAAAGACTTATTTTAGGAAGCAGATTATTGAAACCATTGATGATGCAAGTTTGCTATGCTTTGACACCTGGCCCACCCACATTTTCACAAGGTCTCCCTGGAGAGCTCAGCATTTCAGTCAGAATTCCCCACTTTAATTCTGTATTCTTCCTTTGCTTCTGAAATCAGATCCTGATTTTCTCCCAATTTATTTCTTTTCTTTTCTTTCTTTCTTTTTTAACTCACCAGTCCTTCTGCTTTTACCTGAAAACAGATTTAGTTTACAGGCTTCAGCTCAATCATTCTATTTTAGATCTGATTTTTACTTTTGGTTTTCTGCTGAAGAGACCTCATGCCGACATGTGGAACTACGTGCTTATAGTAGGATGCTAGAGAAGAGGCTGAGTACTACCTAAGGTTTCTCATCTCTGACGAGCACTTCTTAGACTTCAGTGTTGGAGAAAGTAGACAACTGGGGGTAGTTAAATTGTATCCCTACTTTGATGATGGCAACCCAGAAACACTGTTTCATTCTGGAGTTTGTAAAACTAGATGTAAAACTCTTAATCTTAAATTCCTCTTCCTTCTCCCTCTCCCTTCTCACCCACCTACCACTTCCCTTTAAAGTTACCATTTTTAAAAGTGTTTATCATTTATCAGGCAGTTTCTCTTTTAAGTATGACAGCTACCTTCTGTGTTGATATTTTTATTACCATTTTATAGATGGTTAAACTGAAGCTTGGAGAGCTAATAAGAGGCTGCTTCATAATTTGAATGGGCTGTCCTTTAAGTGTCTGTACAGGATTAATTTCCTACTCTATTGAAATAAACCGAATACCTCTGTAATATTTTAAAAATTGAATTACCTCATTGGCTAATTATTAAAGATGGCTATAGCCTGATATTTTAGGTAGAATTATTTGACCAGTTTTCAGAGTTGATAAAATCAGAAGTAAGATAGCTGTATAAATCTTTAAAAACATATAGTTGTAAATTTATGTTTTAAAATGCATTTTGAGCTGCAATTATAAGGTTTAAATTTTATATATTCATATTATATATTAACCATTTTCTTTTGACCCTGTGGAGGGATTTGTTTTGTTTTGTTTGTCCTGTAGATTGTTGATTGCGTTTTTTTTTAAGACCTATCCATGTTAAAAATACTTAATGACATTTTAGAGTTATTAAAACTTTGAGATATCCTTTGTTATTGCAGATGTTTTTGGATTTTTAAGCCTAGAGTTGGTGTTTATACCACACATGTGAGATTTGATTCCACAGTGATGGTGAACTAGATGAAATGTTCATCTCATTTTGGATGCTATGGCTGTGATATAGCTCTAATAACTGTGAACGTTAAGTAGGATTTTTTCCCTTGATTTTAAGCCACTGAGTGATGAGGGTTTGACTCATGGATGACTGACTTGTGTTATTACCTAATAATGTTACTGACAGACACTGTTTTGCTGCGACATTAAGAAGCCACCCTAGAGTCATAGCCTTAGCAGCATTACTGACTTTGGCCATATTTCGGAGCACTTTGTTGTACCACACTTAATTCTGTATGAGATCATTTCTAGAAGAAGTTGAATTCATTCCTTTGCCTTTGGAGTAGCAGCTCCTTTACTGTGTCATTCTGTATTTTGTCTCCTAAGAAGCAAATGTGCAGCCAAGGAGACCACTTTAAATTAGCTTAGAAAGTTAGACTAGAAGCAAGTTACATTTCACAGTCTAATGATCCTGGACCATAGAAAAATTGACCCTGGGAGAAAATACAGTTTAAAAAAAATCTATAAGGGGAATGGAAATGTAATGATAATGGGTTTTTTTTTTTTTGTTTGTTTGTTTGTTTACATCCTCAGTGTGTAATGGGTTCCTACTGCTATGGTAAGCAGTATGCTTAACAAACTCACAACTTGTCCTTTATTTCCTTTCTTGGAGAATGGTACCACCCTTCACTTAGACCCTAAGCCAAAAACTGGGTCATCCGAGAATCCGCCCTTTGCTTCTGATTGGTCACCACGTCCTATTGGTTTTACTCATTACGTTCTTTTCTGCCCTATTTTAGCATACCTCCTGACTTAAATGTTCCTTCCTCACTCCCTCCCCTCCCCACTTCCTTTAGAAGTTACTGCTTTTTGGGGTACTTACCATATGCTCTCATTTCTCACTTGGGTAACCAGTAAGCCTATCATATTTCATGTAGTCAGTCTTGAAGCCTTATCTATCCATCCAAGTCCATTCTTCAAAGTGTTGCTATTCTTTCCAAAATGCAAATTTCATCAAGGCATTTTTCTGCCTATAATCCTTCAGTGATTTCCAAACCACCATGTTCAGGGTGAAGTCCAAGCTCACTGGCATGGCTTAACAGTGCTTTCTGCTCTTAGATCACACTCTAATTGTAGGTCATGAAATCAGTTTAGTAGGCTGTGACCAGCATTATATATTTTTATTAAAGTGACATAGAATAAAATAGTACAGTATCAAAGGTTGTCACATATAGTCAGGGTAAATATCGTGTCACTAAAATTTTTCAGTTATATATTTTATGTGTATGAAGTATATTCACATAGCTCATATTTCTGTGTGTATGATACCAAATGTTATGAACTATATTTTTTAGCGATGATTGTGTTCGAAAGGTTAGTTATGTTTTACTGCATTCAGTTTGCATTGACTCTAGTCGTTTCAGTTTACTCAGATTTCCTCTGCCTGCTCTTATACATTTGCTTTGCTCTCTTGTTTAGAAGAGTCTCCATTCTTCATCTAACTCACAGGTTTCACTCTCTCCAGAAATCTTTTCCTGAATGTCAACTTACCATAAGAAATACCTTTTATACTGCAGCCTAGCGCACACATAAATATTCATGTAACTGAAAAAAGTTCCATGATCCAATACCCTTCCTAAATGAGATACATTCTTGCCCCCTTGCCCTCTGTCATATCTTCTCATACATGTATTGACCTTGTCTATTAACTAGTTTGTCTCTATTGAGGATAGTCTCTGTCTTTTTTTTTTTTTTCAGTCTATACCCAGTGCCAAGGCATAGTATATAGTCAATAGGTAATGATTAAATTAGTGAAGTATGAATTATGTTTTCTAGAACTTTTTACAGTATTCTTTGTCTGAACAGGAGAAACTAACTTTTAGGGTTGATTCTCTTAATGGTTTCGTTATAGGAGGATACCATTTTTCCTTAAAACATTTAAACTAAAATGTGCTTCTGTTTTAGACTCTTATTTTATGTTTATCAGTTGTGATTAGAGAGGCCTAGCCTAAGATCTTGAAAGATATCAGATTGCATTTTGTCACATCGGTAACCTCAGAATCTGTTGTTATTTTGTGACCGTGGTTAGGAAGTTTGATGAAGCCCAAATGCTGGACACATAATGCTAATTTGACTTTATGGGAACTGAGTGGTTTCAAAAGAGAGAACTTTCGTGTTTAATGGTAATCAAATAAAGATTTGAGGGGCTTGATTGGATAGGAAATCACAGAATTAAGTGGAGTTGAATCATCTTATTTCTAAATTTAAACTTTTGTAATTGACATTTTTACAGTTAGCATATTTAGCTGCTTTTAATTTTTATCTTTGTTGTGAGATCATTATTTGTTAAACCATTAATAGATTCTCATGGATAACTGTTATTGAGGAGAAATCCATTTGTTGGGATGTAATAAAAAAAAAAAAATGAATCAAGATAAAACCTCTAGATGCAAGTACCAGAAAAATTACCGCACACCTCAGTGAAATTTCAAGTGGTAAGTGCGTTTGATTTTAATAGGAATATATTTCTCAATCATGTTGCATAGTATCCTTGAAGTGTTATGTTTAGATGAATTTAAGAAGTTTTTATTTGCAGAAATTATGTCACTTTATGTAAAATGTTTCATATTAAATTTTATCTACACATTTTCTTAAATAAGGCTTTTTCCGTAGAGAAAAATAATCTGTAAGTAATACAAGCTTAAGAAGCATCTTTCTGAATTAGAAATCTTATTTGCTTCTGTGCTGCATTTTCAAAGATACTAATTTAAAAAGCATTTCATATAAGGATAATACATAGCGATAAAGAGAGTGATAAAGAGACTTTGTTAGCTTGTAATGTTGAATCATACCCCTTTGGCTATCTTTATTTTTCAGTTGGTTTAGAAGAGTTCAGAAGTATGTATGTTTACTAATAAACTTAGAAGAACACATAAGTGTGTGTGTGTGTGTGTATGTATGTACATATATAGTGACTGCATTCCTTCTCACTATTTCCTTCCTCAGCTCAGTGATAACCATTGTTAGCAGTTTGGTAGGTGTGTTTTCTTCCACACATACAGAAATTACTTATACATTATATGTTTTCTAACAAAAGAAGAATCATGTTATACAAACTTTTCTATAACTTACCTTCCCCTTCCAACATTTAATTATGAAAAATTTTAAACAGAGAGTTGAAAGAATTTTATAGTGTAACATCCGAGTACTGACCATCTAGATTCTACAACTGATAGTTTACTGAACTATATCATATAGTTGTCCATCTCTGTCTGCCCATCATTCCACTTTTTTTTCTTTTGGATCCATTTCCAAGTAAATTGCAGACATCAGTCTACTCTCCCCACCCCCAATATTTCGATAAACATATCATTAACTGGAGTTCAATTTTGGTTTACAGGGTTTTTTAAAGGTAAATTTATATACCATGAAATGTGCTGGTCTTAAGTGTACACTTGCTGAGTTTCAGCAAATTTGTAACCTGTGTATCTCAAACTCATATCAAGATAGAGATCTTTATCAGTATCCCAGAAAGTTCCCTTATGCCTTTTCCTAGTCTGTCTTTATCCTCCCCTTCAGGAAGCTACTAATTAAGATATTTCCCCCACCATAGATTTTGCCTATGTAACTTGCTTCTTTTCACTCAGCCATATGCAAATCTAGAGCTCCTCCTTTTTTTTCTCTCTCTTTTTTTCCTTTAAAAATTTCGGTAGCTTAGAAATGGTCTATACTATGGATGTATTATAATTTGCTGTATATGCCCATTCCCCTCCCTCTCGTGGGCATTTAGGTTGTGTTTATTTTTTGTGATCACAAAAAGCTCTGTATTGGACATCCTTGTATGTATGTATACCTATACACCCTAATGAATACTTTTGCAGATATTACTAGAAATAAAACTGCTGGGTCAAAGAATTTGACATTATAATAGATACTGCCAAATTATCCTCCAGAGATGATTATATCAGTTTACATGCGTATCAGTAATGGATGAGGGTGTCCTTCTTTTTAATGCCCTCTGAACACTGGGTATCATCTGTCTTTCTAAAATTTTGTCAATACAGAGGATGAAAAATATATCTAGTTATTTCACATTTTCCTAATCAGTAATGATTAACCATTGGATTTTTTTTCTTTTGTAAATTGCCTCTTTATGTGTTTACTTGGTGTGCCTCTTACTAGTCTTATTCTAGTCTGTTTTTTCCAGAGGTGCTTTGTCTTTTAATTAAAAAAAATTTTTTTTAATTTATTAATTTTGTTTTTGTTTTTCGGGGGGATGTAATTTTATTTGTTTATTAATTTTTAGTGAAGGTACTGGGGATTGAACCCAGGACCTCATGCATGCTAAGCATGTGCTCTACAACTTAAGCTATGCCCCTCTGTCTTTTAATTTTATTTCTAGTGTGTTTTAGCTTCAGGAGTTTTAATTTTTATATGGTCAGATATGGCTTATGGGTCTTGTTTGTGAAGGTCTTCCTCATTCCAAGATTATGAAATCACTTGCTGTTTTCTTCTACTAGTTTTGCTTTTTATTTGGAATTTAGAAGAGAAAGAGAAAGCACTGTGAACTAAGGTGCCAGGAAAAATTTCATACAGAGTGTGGATTCAGATTGACCTTGAAGTATGAGTTGAATTTAAACAGAGTAAGGCAAAATGGTAGAGACATTTCAGATAGAAGGAGTGGGAGAGGAAATATAATTTTCATATTCATGGAACAGTAGTTAAGACCACTGGCTGAGGTAGTGAGCATATAAAACTATAAGTTTAGAGATAATCATTTGGCTAGATATCTTGTAAATTATTTTGGCTAACTTTTATCATTTTCTAAAATCTGTATTCTGGTGTTAAAGTTTTCTGTCACTTTCTTTTCGTAGTGACTCCAGTATTCTTCCTGAGGAAAATATGTGGTGAAATTTAGTTACCTGAAAAGGCAAGAAAGGAAAGGCAGTTTCCTACCAGAGTAGTTTAAATGTTGCAGATATTTTTATAGTTCAGTTTATTAGAGTTGAGTTATAATTTCTTTAAAATAAAAGTTGTGCTGTAGTAATTTACACCATTAATGAAATTAGTCACAGCACTCAAGTGTAGTTAGCAGATAGCAACCTTAAAAAATGCTGAAGTACCAGTGTGTCCACTAGTTACATCAAAGGTTGAGTTATGAGCTCACCATTTAATATACAAATTAATATGTTGGATTCTCTAGCTGATGAAAGTATTTACGGATGCCACCCTTAAGACCGGGTAGCAGCATTGTGTTCAGTTTGCTTGTTGCTCAGGATGTGTAATAGTTTCTGTTCAGCCATGAGCCACGCCTGGTAGATATTAACTGAGTGGAACGATCCTGCAACTTACCAGTTACATGTTTCTGGTTGTCATCTGAGTTGGAGCTCTCAGAAGGCTACTGTTTTCTTCTCTACAGTCCAGTTTTAAGGATTATGTGGTACTAATTTTCAGTAATCAGGTATTTAAAAAAAGTATTCAGTGTCTTATTTGTTCATTGTTTTATTTTCCTATCTTTTGCTCACTTTTCCTTGTTCTTTTAAAGCTTGTTGTCTGTGTGTGTTTACATCCAGGAAAAACAGACACCATACTTTATATTAATAGTTTCTGTTACAAGGAGTCTCTAGTAGTGATAAGAAAAATTTGTTATTCTCTGGTAGAGGAGAATAAAAATAGAGTTCAAAAAGATGAATGAGTGATAATTTTGCTACTTGTTTTGCTGGCCTGTGTGCTTTTTTGTTTCTAATATTAATAAATTTAGGAATAAGTAGTGAAATTACTCTGTTCTCTACAATTATTAGAATTTATCATCTGCTTTTTTCAGTCCTGAGTGGAACTGAAACATTAAAATAAAGAAGGTGTATGAAGTTGTACTGAACATGCTGAGAGACAGAGCCTTCTGTCATTTCTTTTAGCACTTGATGGTTGGCAAGACTGTGAAAATAAAGTCTTTTCAGTGTTTCTCTTCTTAGCCATGTTGATAGCTTATCATTTGTGTTTGAGCTTCTGTAGTTTTTAAAGTAATGATACCTAGCAAATTTAATAGCATGCTTTTTTCTCTGTGACTTTTCTCACTTTAAAGATGCTGATGGATCTTTTAATTTTCTAGTTAAAAGATAATGAAGTTCAGCTTTCACTTTTTAAAGGCCTGGGCATTTTTTTCTGTTTTAAAATTCATACGTAAGTACTAATTTAGACCATATCTGATTTAAACAGTTCAGTGATGCTGCATTTGAGTTCTTGGCTTTTTTTCTGCTGTCTCAGTATTTCCAGGTTCCAAGGATAATAGAATAGGGATATTCTTTAAAGCTAAGCAATCCTTAATCTTTTTTTCTTTGTCCTGGTAGCTTTGTAATTTAAAGAGCATTAGCAAGGCCTCTAAGGAATACTACCCTGAGTCTCTTCAACTGATGGCAAATTACTCCTAGAATGAAGTAGTCTGACATATAAATTGGAAATCTGGGAATCTTTCTCTGTGACTCCTAATATCCAATCAGTTAGTGAAACTTACAGGTTTGATTCTATTTCTTCAGTTAATCTCTTCTCCAAAACTAAGTTTGGCTTTTGTCTTCTCTTAGCCTAAACAATCTTTACTTTTATCCTCCACACAAGAGCTTCAATATTTATTTAAAAGTGTAAGTCTCATTATGTTAACCCCTTGCCTTGGTAACTTTCTAATGCCTAAGAACGAAGTCTTCGCATTCTAACTAGCGTGGCATCTTTGTGTCCTTCATGTGCCCCTTATTTCTTACCACTCACTCTCCACTGAAAGCTTTACAATTTATGATGGCAGTTTATAATACCTCCTACAATTTTCCCTCTTGTATACCTCCTGCTCTTCTGTTTGCAGTGTCGTTGTCACTTTTCTTTGCTTGGATAACCTTTACTAGTCTTTTAAGACTGAACTCAGTTCTCTCCCCTACAGGAAGTCTTACCCTGATTTAATTAGCCCCATCTTTCTGTGCATATATAATAAGATCTTGTCCATATCTCTGGAATGTATTATATCATTTTGAACCCGTTTATGACTCTTTTCCCCCATTATTCCTTTAAGCAAAGACCAGGTCTTATTCATCATTGCATCTGTAGTGTCTAGCAAGTGACTGGTATGTAGTAGAGGCTCAATGAGTGTTTGTTGAACTGAGTTCAATTCATTGCTGTAACAGTGAAGTCTTAGTAAATCTCCTGGATCAGTGGTTCCTAGATGCCAGTCAGCAATATCAGAGACACCTGGGATGCATTTTAGACCATTTTTTTGATTTTTGAGCATTACTCCATAAAGAATTATGATTCAGTAGCTCTGGAGTGGGGCCTGGGAATAAGTATTTTTCAAAAGCTCCTCAGTTGATTCTAGATTGCTTATAGGTTTGAGAAACATTGTGGAGTTTAGAATTGTATTGTTCCATTGTATTTTATGTAAATGTTATCCTCTAGATCTTGTATAGTAAATTTATTATTTAAGCTTTATATTTGCAAAAGTAAGGATATATTTTATAAGTCACTTTTTTTGTACCATACGTAGAAGTATCTTAAGTGTCTCATTAGGAGACCTGTTAGTATTTTGTTAACACTCAACTGAAAAAAAGCCCCATTTAAACAGGAGTCTTCTTGAATTGATAGTAATATTAATTGGGCTTCATCCTGTGAATTTAAATATTTTTGACAATTTGTAATTTTCACTTTTTGTTATAATTTTTCACAATGATTTTTAAGCATTTTATTGTGGTTTAAAATTTAAATTGCACCAATCTTACTTGTATAGCTCAGTGAGTTTTTACATGTGTATATTTCTGTAAAGCACCACCCAGGTCAACATATAGAATCTTTCTAGCTCCTCAGAGTTTCTTCCTTGTTCCTTTCCAGTTAATCAACATACCTCCCACCACAAGAAGACCACTTTTTTGACTTGTATGACCATCAGTTAGTTTTATGTACAAAATTTTGTAGTAGTTTTAATCATATCTTTGGGTGGATATGTGCACTCATTTCTCTTGGGTTTATGCGTGGAGTTGCTGAGTTAAGGACAGACTTGTGTTTAACTTCAGACGATAATGCCAGTTTACACTGAATGATGGCAATTCCTATTAAAAATTTAAATTATTTGAAGCTTATGGTGAAATTTGAGTATCTGGAAACTTCTCTTTGTTTTCCATAGTGTTTTATTTTGTCAAAAATATATCTACAAAGAAAACTCATTAAGTGTTATTTTATAGTTTCCAGTGATGTAGTTTTGTTTTTGTCAAATAATTTTTTCTATGTAAATAATGTTTTCTTTTTCCCTCTTCTTAGGATCATCTTCCCTTGTGGGTTGGCAGGCAGTCAGAGGACTGCAAGATGGGTCTTCGGATTCACTTTGTTGTAGACCCACATGGTTGGTGCTGCATGGGTTTGATTGTTTTTGTCTGGTTATACAATTTTTTTTTAATTCCCGAAATTATCCTCTTTCCTCACTATGAAGAAGGACATATTCCGGGTGTATTAATAATAAGTAAGTTTCTAGATCTTTATTTCTTTATATAATCAAATATTTTTCTCATTGTGAATACTTTTGGAGTATAGTACCACTATGATAACCTTCCTTTTAATATTATTCAATGCTGTTAGTATGAAACTATTTACTACACTATGGATGATTTTTTAAAAGAATGGCCTTTATATCTTTTTCAGAGTTAGATAAATGTGATATCTCCACATCTAACTCTATGAAATACATAGACCATTTTGTTTAAAAAAGAGACTGACGCAGTGGAACTAATTTGTGTCTGTGTATTTTTGATATTTCTGATACACACTTACACACTTATTGCAAATGTGGAAGCGATTTTAAGAATGAAGATGATACGCATTATTGAGAGATGAAAATTTCATGATACAAAAATTAGTATGATGTTGCTTATGATAACACTTTGAATTTCTGGATAATTATTTTCTGCTATAGTTCATTGGTGACGGCTTGCTTATGATTAAAAGACTGGATGATATGTTTTGCATGTACATATGACATTTACAGTTTCCATGTGTATTATGTCATTTTCACCTCACAAGAGCTGTGGAAAGTATAATTTCTGTTTTATAAATGGTAAAACTGACCAGTACCAAGCAGTCAGTCCTAGAGTTAGCACTTGAATTGTTTCCTACTACAGGTGTAGTGCTTCTTTATCCTTCCAACAAAATGCTTATTACTTTCTCATTTAAAAGGTAGAGTTATGATGAATGAATTTATTTTCCCTTACTGTTATTTTTCTAGTTACTCATTTTAATACTCAAACATTTCTAGATTTTTTATTTTTATTTTTTTTAAATTTTATTTTTTATTACTATTTTTAATTGAAGTACAATCAGTTACAATGTGTCAGTTTTGGTGTACAACACAATGTCCCAGTCATGCACATACATACATACATATATTCATTTTCATATTCTTTTCCATTAAAGGTTATTATGAGATATTGAATATAGTTCCCTGTGCTATACAGAAGAAATTTGTTTTTTTTAATCTATTTTTACATATAGTAGCTAGATTTTTTATTTTCAAATTAAATATCTTAGGATCTGTTGAAAAGAGCAATTGAACCTCACTAACTCAAAATGATTTTGAAACTGGTGAGTTAGGCTTCATGGAAACGTTTAATTGTAGAATAGTTTTAAAAATGTTACTTTGATTCTTTCAGATATAGTACATGTAATAATTAAAAGGGAACCATTTAATTTATACCATATTGATAGGGAATTTCTGTTAATAAAAAATCTAATTTATTGTAAGTTTATCAGTTATTATCATACAAAATGATATTTAAAATTAGTACATTTAAGAAAGCCCTCTTAGCAGTATTAATCATTTAATTTTTCCATCTTATCTTTTGAAAATTATCCTAGTGATGTTAATTAAAATATACATTTAAGCTTTAAATATGCTTGTTGAAAAATGTTTTGAAGAGTAAATACTGATTTTATTAATTTATTTGTTTCAAAGTATTCTATGGCATTGCCATATTTTGTCTGGTTGCCCTAGTGAGGGCCTCAATAACTGATCCAGGAAGACTTCCTGAGAACCCAAAGATCCCACATGGAGGTATGGTACTCTTCAGATTTATCAGTTTTACTATGCCAGTGTTACCATCTTTGTTACTATGTATTATTGCCTTTGGTATACTACCTACTTATGTCATCTAACACCACTTTAAAGTCTTTTATCAAATGTTTTCTTTCCAGATTTCTCTGTTGAAAATCACGAATCCCTTGCTTTCTGACTTTCCTTTTCAGTGTACTTATTTATTTATTTGTCTCTCCCAACTCCCACTCTAGATTTATATAACCTCTTAGAGGGTGTAGATTTTTTGTTTTGTTTTCTTCATTTGTTCAGTGCTGTAATCTTAGTGCCTACACATTTTTTACCACTTAGCAATTATTGCTGGGTAAATATTTGTTGAATGATACATAATTTTCTGAGAAATTATACTTTTATTTAATAAAGGAATTTTTTGATTGTTCCACTTACCTCATGACATTACAAATATAATATTGCTTAGAGTAAATGTTTGTAGTATTATGATACTATTGCCTATATTTCTCAGAGTTCCAACAATTCAATGAAAAATTTGAAAGACTTTTGTTCTACTGTCAGTGGAAGGTAATTTTTGATCAATTTATTGCATAGTAACCATTCAGACCACAAAAATGAATTGTAAACATGTTGCTTGTTTTATTAAATGCCAGGATATAGTAAACCTCCTTTATCCTTTTTCCTGATTTTCACTTTTTGATCATTTGCTATGTAAGCTTTGAGAACTTTCTGTACTTCCTTCTAGTAAGAAATTTATGTCTTTCTTGTATATTATAGAACCAGAATTATTTTTTATAATAATTCAGTGTTTTCCAAGCTTGCCATATGATAGAATCACCTAGGGAACTTTAAAAAATTTCAGTGTCTGGATCGTATCCCATATTATATCAGAATGTGTGGGGATGAGAGCCAGGTATCAGTATTTTTGAAAGATCGCAGTATTTTTGAAATACCTGTGTATAGCAGAGTTTTGGAACCCATGTAGTAATTCCTTCCAAAATTAGATTAAGTGGCAAGTCACTCAGAGAGTTTCCCTTGAGTTTCTGATTGTTTTTTGAGATTAATCATTTAGGGTTTATTTGGTCTTGCAAGTTTAATGATTAAATGGGAATAATATGACACTGATGTTTATGTAGCTGTAGAAGTTTCTGAAACTATCTTGAATATTTAATTTTTATTAATTTATAGAAACAGTAGCACTGTCACTTGGCAGTTGTTTGTGTGTGTGTGTACGCAAGTGCATATGTTTGGGGAGGATGGCGCTCTATAATTTGTATAGAATCCCTCTTCTCAACTAGCCCAAACCAAAGGGTCTCTAAAATATTATACATGTATATTCTGCTTCAATTCTGCAACCCAGTATTCCACCTACATACTGTTGGATACTGCAAATCAGTGAAAGGGACAGGGAGGAACTATTTCATTTTGAAAATTTTCTATCTTATCTAAAGGGAGTGGCCACTATTCAGCTACAGTGAAATTGTTGTACAGCCTAGTAGTCTTGGATCTTACAATTTTTAGAAGCAAAACACAGAATCACAATTTTTTGAGATGTTGCATGATTTAAAAAAATATTAGCAACCAATTCAACCTTTAAAAAGCATTCTTTTAAAATAAATACCAGACCGGTTCTACCTGTGGGCCAGGTTGAATCCATCTGAAACTGCTGTGTTACTTTAGCTTGTAGCCTCCATCGATGGAGGAAACCAGGGCATCTTGCTGACTCTTTGAATGTCTGTACTTTATCTGGTTTCAGTTGACATTTGGCCTATTTTTCTTCACTGAAGAATTTTCCTTTTGCCCAATTAAAAAACTTGTATTCATTTATCACATTTTAATGTTGCCAAAGTCTTTTGGTATCTCCTATCATGTGATCCTCGTGGTACTTGTATGAGGTGGGTAGACTGGGTAATCAGGAGCATAGACTGCCCTTCATAGTTGCATAGCAGGTTGTTACAGAGCTACTGTGAGGCCCGCACCCTTGTCTCTACCATCTTTTTACCCCAGTCTATATACAGATTATTTTACCTCTTTATTCACCTTTGCTTTGATTTGAAGCAAAGTTAATTGAAGTCTTCATATGCTTTTTGGTGCTCATTACCTGATTATTTTATAAATATGGTTTTAACTTAGTAAAAAAATTTAAAAATCATACCAGTGAAAAATAATACAGCATGACCAAAGAATTGGGGCTTCAAAATAGTGACATTTATTTGGCTTTGTTTTAAGGTTGAGCGGTTTCATATAATTGAACTCTTTAGAAAAGAAAACTTACACCCTAATATTTTATTACTTTAACTATTTTTAAAAAATTGAATTACTCAGATATTTTACATGCTTTTTAAATATATAGACCAATATAGACCAATAGAACAGAATAGAGAGCCCAGAAATGAACCCACAAACTTTTGGTCAACTCATCTTCGACAAAGGAGGCAAGACTATACAATGGAATAAAGACAGTCTCTTCAGCAAATGGTGTTGGGAAAACTGGACAGCAGCATGTAAAGCAGTGAAGCTAGAACACTCCCTTACACCATACACAAAAGTCAACTCAAAATGGATCAAAGACTTAAACATAAGACAAGATACAGTAAACCTCCTAGAAGAAAATATAGGCAAAACAGTATCTGACATACATCTCAAAAATGTTCTCCTAGAACAGTCTACTCAAGCAATAGAAATAAAAGCAAGAATAAACCAATGGGGCCTAATGAAACTTACAAGCTTCTGCACAGCAAAGGAAACCATAAGTAAAACAAAAAGACAACCTACGGAATAAATTAAGTTTTTAAAATTGACGTACAGTCAGTTACAATGTGTCAGTTTCTGGTGTACAGCACAAGGTCCCAGTCATGCATATATATACATATATTCATTTTCATTAAAGGTTATTACAAGATATTGAACATAGTTCCCTGTGCTCTACAGACCTTGTTGTTTTTTTTGAACAGAATAACTTTAGTCTCCATGTGACCTGCCAGATAAGAGGCAATTTGAATATAAGTTCCATTTTCTGGTGTGAAGATCCCCAGAGTTCAGTTTTATAAACTTTTGGGCATGTAGATGAAATCATTAAGTGTTTATTAATATCATTTAAATTAGGCACTTGCATGTTTGAAATACAGAAATACTACTTTTTGTCATTTTTTGGGACAAATTTTATGAAATGGTATTGTTTAGGCTCTTACTTTTTAAAAACAGCTTTATTGAGTATAATTCACATATCTGTAATTCATCTATTTAAAGTGTACAATTTAGTGGCTTTTGTATATTTACAGAGTTGTACAACCATTAAATAAACCATTAAAATAAAAACTGTAAGGTAAGAAATGGAAGAGGATTTTATTTTAAAATGAGAATTTAAATGTAAAAGATAACTTAGCAACTTTCATATTATTGGAAAAATTAATTTAATGTAGTTTTATTCACATTTTATTGACTTCTCCAGAGACATTTATAGTAGAATGTTTTTCCAACACTTTACTATGAAATTCCAGTATATTGATTTTACTCCTGGCCATTAAACTAAAAATATGAAATTAAAATAAGGTATCTTTTTAGAAATTGAACACTACCCACTGTTATCTTCTATTACTTATATTTGGAGTCTTTTATTTTTTAAAATTTTAAACTTTTCATACTTCAACAAGGATTTAGTGACCACCTACTGTGTGCTAGGTCATACTTTGCATAAACTAATATTCACTCTAAATGTGGAAGGTTAATTTAACTATGTGCATACTTTTAATGTGGCTGGGATGTAGTTTAAACATAACTGATGGAAGATTTAAGAATTTTGTAAAAGTAAAATTCCATTTCAACAAGTATTTAAAGATAAGTTCTATATAATGAAGTAATTGTCTCGGTAGATGACTGTCCCATATAGTTTTAATTGATCTAATTAGAGCAATTTATAATGAAAACAAATGATTTTTCTCTTTACTTCTGTAAACTTCATATTTTTAGCACGAAGCTTAATTATGTGCTATTTCACAACAGACTAGAGGAAATTGCTATTTGGTGGTAGGATAGTTTTGTAAAGAACTTCTTTTTTCCGTTAAATAGTAATTTTCTTGTAATCTTCTTCACTTCTGAAACTATTGTATTACTTCTTAAAGCCATCTGAAATCTTTTCCAACCCTCTTTCATAAATATTCCCAAATGAATCCACTGATATAAAAAAAAAAAATGGTTTCATGTGGGGGGCTTGGGAAGGATGCCATCTGTGTTTCTAATGATATTATAGGATTGGTTTTGACTTACTAATCCGTGAAACCAGTAATCAACACTATTTTTTCTTTAGAGCTTTTGGATAATAAATTTCTAGAAATGAATTTGTTTTAGTACAATTCTGTTTTAATATAATAATTTGGTTTACTTGGTTTTGTCATTAAATTTTACTTATAGTAATATGTCTAAAACCCAGATACATTGTTTTCTGTCCCTTAGTTTGACTACTCATAATGTCTTATTTTTATACTGTTTAAAATTAGTAACATTACAAAATAAAACATGCATTGAATAGAGCAGCAACATTTATGGCAGATGTTTATCCTGGAGACTTAGACATGTATATTGAAGAATTTCTTGAAAATTTTCTAAACACTTGTTGCTAAATTTCATCATTACTCATGTGCCATCATTAAATGGATTTTAATTTCCTTCTCTAGAAAGGGAGTTCTGGGAATTATGTAACAAGTGTAATTTGTTGAGACCAAAGCGTTCCCATCACTGCAGCCGCTGCGGCCACTGTGTCAGGAGAATGGATCATCACTGTCCATGGTAAGAAATGAATAATTCATTCCTAGAAAGAAAAGTAGTAAAAAATTAATCTTAGTACTTGGCAGATTTAAACAAAGGTTATATTAAAGTTACACAGTTAAAGATATCTTGAATAAGGAAGGATACCTTTATCTGATCACATGGTTATGTCAACTCCCAAAGTCATTCTTCCAGAGAGCCTTTGTTTTCTAACAAGAAGATATTTAAGTGGAAAATTGAAGTAACGTGCACTCAAATATACAAAAAAACTAAAGTAGTTTTATTAAATGAAGCAATCTATGTAAAGCGTTTAGTAGAGTATCTGATACTTAGGAAGTACTTAAGTATAAATATAGTAGCCATTATTGTTTCTAATTGTAATAAACCATATATATCTCATTGTATTTTCTTTCCCATTTGTTTAATTAAAGTGTAAC
This sequence comes from Camelus ferus, assembly GCF_009834535.1. Taxonomy (NCBI): domain Eukaryota; kingdom Metazoa; phylum Chordata; class Mammalia; order Artiodactyla; family Camelidae; genus Camelus; species Camelus ferus. The sequence continues at coordinate 4,510 of NW_022589675.1, read as the reverse complement.
ACATTTCAGTTACCCTGATAACTCATTTCACCCCATTTCAGCTTTTTTAGTAATATGTATTGGATGTAGGTATTAACATTACTTGTTGCCTGGATGTGTAAGAGTGGTAGTCAGCTGGTTCTGCTGAAACTGCCAACATTTTTGGTCAACAGGGGGCTCTCTTGGAATATTTAAAGAAAGTGTTCACTTGCAAAGTAGAATTTTTGAAAACAAATGTTGTGAGAGTTCTGCATTGTATCTCATTTCAAAGCTGTCACAGAAATCTGTGAACAAGATATTGTATTTAATTCTGTTTTCCTAGCATGGGATCTCTGTATAAATATTTAAACTGGTATGGTGTAGCACTTTATAAATATATCTAAATACATATATATTTATATTTTTACACATGCATGCATATATACAAAATTAACTGCATAATGAGCTTCTTAAATTTATAATTGCTTTTAACTAGAGTTTACTTAAGGGTAGAGTTTAGCTTTGCCTAATAATACTAATCAGTTTAGAGTTTCTGTTATTTTTGATAGCACAAATTATTAGCAAGCTTTTAGTAGAAATTTAGTTTTTGCTATAACCTGGTTATTTAAATAGAAGTTAATTTCCTGAGATTAGGAAAAAATAAAAGCACTTCATTAATATATTAAAAAGTTTTAAATTGTATCAACAGAATAGTATAGTGTATAACATGCAGTTGGTATTTTAAAAATATACCTTGAATTTAAACAGATTAATTCTGAAATGATTTTATAAACCTCAGTGACTGTTTACAATTACAATAGTGATAGGTTTTTAATAACTAGATAAAACATGTATTCAGGTAGGTGGTAATCACACTGAAAACTCAATTTTGTGTACTTTTTAGAGTAATATTTCTGATTAAAAACATGATGAGTGTCCATGATATTTGGTTGGGTATTGATACTTCCTTTCAATAAATGTAATAGTTTAAGCTTAAAAAATAATCAACTAGGAAATGGTTTGACATTGTATAGATTAGTGTTATTACTTATTTTTAAGGAGTGAAGACTAACTTGGTGGCAAAATAAAGTGCTATTTAACCTAAACTCTAAGATCGGGGTGCGCTTTCAGTTTCTAGGTCTTGTGCTTCCACAGTTTGAGTCACCCTCTCAGAACATGGGTGGGAAGAAGCGGGGAAGTAGCAGAAACTGGAGGGTAGGAAAGGACGTAGACCAGGGGCCCGAACAGATGTAGGCCTTCGTGTGACTGACTTCCCTGACAGAGCATTGCGGAGATACTCAGAGAGTGTGGGACACGTACAGTGTAAATAAGAAGCGAGGAGAATTTTTGATATTTTCAGAAACTACATCATCTCAACTGCTTAATGCTTTGGATTTGGATGTCAGTTCTCTGGTCACCTCAAGATATTCTGTTTCTGGCTCTGTTGATACTTTCTAAGGAGTTGGTAACCAAGAGAACTCAAACACATAGATTATCTTAGGATTTCTTAAAGTTCTCTGGTTAAGAAGAACGCCATGATCATAGCAGTTATTTCTCAAATTTTGGGGGGACAGGTAGGATGGGACAAGGATAAGTCATTTTTCAAGAAACAGCTGTTGAAGAGTATTACTGAGTGCATACAGAGCACACCTCTCTCATAGCCCTGCTTGCAGATAGCAAAACACAGGACATTTTCTTGTTTATGAAATATGCCTCTGCAAAGTTTTCTGTTCAGTTATATATCAGATTTTTAAAAATAGTTTGACGACATACCTTTAAAACAACAGTTGAAGTTAGGAATTGACCCTATTATTTATTTATTTTTTCAACCAGTGGCAGTGTAATGCTATATTGAAATGAAAACATTTGTGAAAGATAATTTATAGTTTTGAAGTAGGGTTTTCGGCTGGAACTGAAATATTTTGAAAATTTAGGTATTTGGAGAAATAAAGTATTCAGCTTGCATTAATCTTGAAAATTTGGAGATTATAACATTAATCCTTTTCCCCAGTTATGGTTCACTATTGTATTGGTGGAAATGTAGCAATAAGAATTTATAAATACTTTTGAATAAGTGTTTATATTCAGCAACCAAGGTTAGATTTTAAAAATAAGAAATTGTGAATGCTTAGCAGTAGGTCAGAGTGGCAGGTTTAAGTGAGTTTATTTCAGATCATTCAGATTGGTCTCCATGTCTGGAATGGCAGAGGAATATATATATAGAAGAGGGTTCCTGTTCTCCTGACCACCGTCTCTTCTAACTGTACATCCTCTGGCAAGTCTCTTAACTCCTTTGTTCCTCTTTTGCCTCAGTGAAGCAAGGAGACTGCCATATGTTCTTCCTGCCTCACTGGGTGGTGGTTGAGTTGCAGGGAGATCGTACACATGGACTTCTTTGAAAAGTACAGTGTGCTTTACAAACATGAGGTACCATGTTTACATCATACTTTTTCTTACATAATGTTTGCTTGAGTGGCTTTGTCTTATCTCCATGATGTAAAGCACATATGAAGTTGTTTATGTTTAGTTTTAACATCCTGAAATTAACATCTCATTAAAGTTTAAAGTATTGTTTCTTTTTCATTTTTTTTTTCTTCAGGATTAACAATTGTGTTGGTGAAGATAATCACTGGCTTTTTCTGCAGTTGTGTTTCTACACTGAACTTCTTGCTTGCTATGGACTGATGTTTTCTTTCTGCCACTATTATTATTTTCTTCCACTAAAAAAGCGTAACGTGGTAAGAAATGTTCATATCCACTAATGTTAGAGCGACTATAACATACAGTTATTAACATGTGGTTCTTTTAAGTGCAGAAAATTGAAAACAATAACAATAAAAATAAACCCCAAGTTGGTGCACTTTAAAATATACTGGGAATTGAGAAAGTGGACCATATTCTGATAGTCCCTTTTAAATGAATCTATTTATGATTATTTACTAGTGTTGTGTTCTTTAAAAAGCAGCATATTAGATCTTATATATCTATATCTATATCTATATATAGGTTTAAAAGTATCTACAGTAATGAAAAACAAAGTGAAAAGTGTTAACTTCTTGTTTCTTTTCAGGAAAAGAAATAGACTTGTTTAATTTTTAGAGGTTCTCAAAGGAACATTCAGTTCTTGCGAGAAAGGACTATTTTCCTCTGACTTTTAACAGTAGGGATAAAGTGAATTTGTAGGGTGCCTTAAAAAGTTGTTATTACATATGTCATTTGAGGCAGTGCTTTTTCCATTTTGTAGAGAAGCTACAATAGCTGTTAATAAGACTTCCCCCAAATGGTGGTGGTAGTGGTCGTGGCGGTAACAGGAGCAGCTAGGAGTTGTAAGTGTGAACTGTTTACCAACACTATGTCATGACCATGAACTTTCAGTTCTCACTTAAATGATCACAGCCACCACATGAGGTGAGTGTGATTTTCTCCCGCATTTTTATAGATGAAGAAACAGACTAATAGAGGTTAAATAAACAGTTACTAAAGGCGCAAAGGTAGGAAGTGATTATTCAGCTACTTTCAGTTGCAGAACTGGGATTTGAGCCTGGTTGTGTTTTCTGAATCTTGCGTGCTTTGTGTGTAGAACTGGTATTTGAGCCTGATCCTGTATGTCATTTGGGCTTAAATTGTGTTTTTAAAATGCCCTCTGTGTGTATGGGAGTGTGTGTGACAGAGAGTACATACAAGTACACATGTGAGGGAGCAAGATGGGAAAGGAGAGAGGGGAGAAGGAATAGAATCCCTGATGGACAAGGGTGTTTTTCTAACTTATTAATATCAATTTATACCGTTTAAATCTTTCGTATTAAAAATAACAAGTTCAGAGGTGGTGCATACAATTAAATTTTGTAACGAGAGCAGTTGAGAGAAGGTCTTTAAGTTCTGTGTATTTAGATCTTTTTTGTGCACATGATTTTTTTGTATAATTAAAAGAGGTTATTTGCTATTGTTGCTTGATTGCATATGTTAGTGGGGCCTTGTGGTGACTTGGCATATTAAATATAGAGTGAGCAATTAAAATTAAATACTAATAACTGAACAGAGTTCAAAAGGGAGAGCTTTACATATAGGTATTTGACATTATCACACTAAGAATGTAATGCATGCTAGTACCAAAGTTTTAGAAATGTTTCATTTATTTATAGATTAATTTCTGATACAGCTGGTATTGTAGTTAGAATATATAAAAAGTTGTAAATATTCTCTCAAGAGTAACCTGTTTCAAATAGATTGAATCTAATAAGAATAGCATTAAAATAGAGTTTTAACAGTAAGATTAAGGTCATAATGTTTAAAAGCAGGGAGAGGTAAAATTAGTGGTATTACTGAATGCTACTAGAGTTTCTCTAGGAGGGAACGCACTGTAGTGTAGAGGAGGTATTGGCAAACTGCGGGCGTTGGGTTAAATTTGACCTCCACTTGTTTTTATTAATAAAGTTTTACTTGAAGCACAGCTACTCTCATCTGCTTTCATATTGTTTACAATTGCTTTTGTGCTGCAACAACAGAGTTGAGTAATTGAAACAGAGGCAAGTCGCCTGAGACTTCTAAAATA